>NC_141831.1:12751663-12903805 GCF_982586985.1 Callionymus lyra
TTTTGAAAATGAAATGAGAAACTTGAACAAGAGCATTTATCAGAAATCAGAATCGGAAACTTTTATTGCCAGTGTTGTAAACACAACAAGGGAGTTTTTTTTTTATGGATTCAGAACATTGCAGTTCTATTACCCTGATACTAGAGGGAGCAAGAAATATGATTTAATTACGATAGTTTGGACAACAAATGATCAATATTTCCACATTAGTTCCGGGGATATGCTTGTACATTTCATCTTGTTCTTTGGGTTCGTAGCAGTGCAGAAAGTTCCATTGGAGGAAATACATTCCTAATTTGAGGTAAGAATTAAAACAATGTTTACATTAAGAAACCATGGCCTCAGAGTCGGATGAGCTGATTCTTATCCTAGACTGTTATGAGAACTATTCCTCTTAATATTTCATTAGTCAGATTCATACCATTCAGATCCAGAGGTGGTTACCGAAAACTAGAATCTTGATATTCTAGATATAATATGCAACAAAGTTGCTACTATACCAGCAGCTAAATAGACAGATGGCCAATCACGTACCTGACAAAACAACTCAAAAATAGATTTTGCTCCAAAACTGTAACAAGCACTAGCCATACTTCATGGTGCTGCAAAGCACTGGAAGTATTTAGGTTATATAACCTATTAAATACTGCTATACACTGCAACTTAGGCACTACTATTTAGACTTAGATTGTTTCATCTTGTTCGTTCTCATTATTTCTCTTTGTTCTTGTTCTTATTTTTATTCTTATTATTATGAATAATTGCTGTAATGCTGTGAAAAAAACAAGGAGACGTCAAGACAACAATGAAGTTCTACCTAACCTACATAACCTCACCTAACTAAGTCTTAACTGTAAGTAGAAGGAGGGTTGTTGAAGATGTAGACGGCACCACTGACCTGACAAAAGTTAAACCTCTCTTCTTGAACCTGAATATTCTCTTTGAACACTTCATCATGAACTTGGCCCACATTCTGGTCTCCATGCACCAACAGGGTGGAGTCGGAGCGTTCCACGCCGCTGGGGTTATGATCACACCTGACAAGTGGAATTCTATTAGTCTCCGTGTACAGTTTTATTACTGAGGGGGGTGTTTCATCCTTCTTACAATTTTGCTATAGCAGGTGTTGAACGTTAATTCGGGAGCCATCAAAGTGACAGCGGCAGAGTTAAGGAGTCCTCCCGGTGCCGCTTTCCTTAGTCTGCTTAATCCATTGGACGGCTTTGGATTGCTGGTTTTGATGATTACAGGGGTTAGCAGATGCTTCTGGGTTTTCTCGGGGTCCACTTATGGGACCCATTCGGAGCAGAACAAGCACAACAAGCGTCAGCGCTGTCTGCTCACATTTTCAGCTGGATGGGCAAAGAAACACTTTGTCCTAAAGAGTTGCTCCCGATGTGCTTTTATCAAAGCTGTGAAGCAGATATAAAAACGCTCAAAGTCAAAGGTTAGCGTCACGTTCCCCCCTACCCCCCCCTACAGACACACACACTTTTCGTTTCTCTGGCAGAAAATGGTCTTGTGTGAAAAAAAGCTTTGAAAAAAAAACTGTCAAGTGTGCATGTGACCTGAGGGAGTTTCATCTCCGGTAGCTGGTAATGAGGGAGTGTGCAATTAGCGGGAAGAAAATATACAAGGAAAGAGGAGGGGGACGAGGCGGAGGACGATTTATTGGTGCTAAGATGCAAACTAAAGAAGAAAAGGGGCTATTTTTAGGGAAATTGGGTCAATAGAGATAAAACATAAAAGACGGGCGGTTACTCACTGATTCTCACAGGTACCAAACATTGATGTTTCTAAAGGAGGCATTTTAGCCTCCGTCGGAATGTCGGGAATGAATGGATAAATGAATGAAAGCCCAGTTTAGAAACAGATACAATCAGAAATGCTGCACCAGATGTCCTTGGGCGGCAGCCTGCAGGGATGTTGAGAATAGACTGGAGTTTACCAACTTAGGATGCTTAAGCCTTGTGTCTGTCAGGGTCAAGGTGACCCGAAAAGGCCCCAAAATTAATGCAGAAAATGAATAATGTAGGCATAACAAATACATACGTATATTTTAATATAATTTTATATTTTTGTGTGTGTCGACATAATTAGTGTCGTTATTCTACTGGACTGGATTAGTTTGACCTCAAGAATATAATCCATAGTCTCCTAAAATTCAACTGGAAGTTTAATTTTGGTTATCATACCTTTAAAATACAATTATGTTTTTGTTTTTTTACTAAAATTTCCCAAGTTTTTCTAAACAAACTCGATACAAATTCAAAGTATTCGACTCCCAAGCAACTGAAACATAAAGCTAATATAAATACATCATCCCAGATTCCTGAGTTCATCTTTCTAGCAACCATCAAAAAACAATATTAGGACCAGCTGTGCTTTCTTTATTATTGATTATACATTACATTTTTTTTTTCAATTTTCTTCTTTGCAAATTGCCCTGAAACGCAACACGACACTGCGTCTCCCTCTCTCTCCCTCTCCAACAGAGAGCTGCGCCGAATCCAGATGGCATTCCCGAACACACCAGTGAAAATTCCATCATCAGTTCCTCAGTCCATTATCAGTATTTACTTTAGATTTTATTGAAATTCGTTCATAACCTGCTAACAGACAAAAACACTGGCAAAAACAAAACCTCCTATGCGGAGGTAAATATTTAAACACTGCGATGAAAATGCCGAAAAGGTCAATTCAACTGGAGAAAAGTGTTCGGAAGGGCAGACAGAATGAGATGTGTTCGGGAATATTGATTCAACGGAACGTGTGAATAACATCTCATCAGTAGAAAACACAAAACATAATCCGTGTTTCTCTCTTTTTCTATTTCATTTGAAGATGTACGGTACGATTTATCAAGGCCTTGGGATGAGTTTCAAATAAAATTAGACCGATTTATGAAGATAAACAGATCCATGAATTTTTATTTAGCTATAGGGATTCATAGAGTAGGAATGATATGTGATGCGGAAATGACCAAAAATCAGATGTTCTCTTGTGTATTTCCATCTCATGTATGTTTTTAAAATATGATGATGTTTAAGTGCGATCATGAGGTTTAATTTTAATGAAAACATTTTGGCACTTGCTCAGAAAATTCAGCACGGTTGGCAGGATGCGAAATTTACCATCTAAATACAGCCGAATCGAAGGATAAAAGAAAAAGAAAGAAATAACTAAAAACACATTGCAGTCATAGTTACCTTGGCCATGGATACCAGTTTCTCAAGGATAAAAAAGAGAGAAAACTTCGCAACCAGTTGTTCTGATGAGAAAAACACACTTTATCAAGATGATGGTGATTTATAATCTTTTTCTTGAATCAAATTTTAATAAAACAAACTTTTTCTAGCGGAAAAAAATGATACATATATATGAGATAATGATATTATGTTTAGATTAATTGAAGGACATTTACTGTTTCTGTGGAAATATAAATTGGTCATAATTATATATTTTATTTTAATTTTTAAGATAAAAACCGTAATATTCACTCCATTCTGGTGAAAACCAAAAAGTAGAGTAAGGAAAGGTTGCAGGCATTGCAGTATTTAGACTAGTCTCAAATACTTCAACTAACTAAAACTGCCAAAGGACTTTGTGAAGATACTTTTGTTCTTATGTTACATTCTTTTGATTTGTCACGATAATGATTTTAAAGGAAAAAAACAAAATCAAAAGGCTCTTCTCAACACTTTTTAGGTGCGATTAAAATAGATTGTTTACATTAATTCCAGTTCATGATTAAGTAATCCCTCAATTTAAAAAAAATCTTTAAATAGCACTGTATTGTCCTCTACTCAATACTTGTCTGTTAAAGTACAAAGTTAATTTAAAATTACTTGTATTTATCCTGATGATGAAATGCTGAAGAAGAATTAAAGAAATATGGATGAAATGTGGGGAAGACATATTTGTCATATAAGTATTTATAATATAATAATAATATAATATCACTTGTGTTGTCTCTGAGTCAAGGTGAACGACCTTTGGGTCACCCTGACCCTAAGATAACACAAGGGTTAAAGAATCCATTTCATCAAGCTTCATTTAACCAGGCTCATGATCCCTCCTCAGTTGTCCCCTCCAACATGTTATCAACACGGCTCTTGAGCAGAGCGATCCACTCATGATGGACTGAGTGTCCTCCACCTCTCGGCCAGTGACAGCTGGGATGGGCTCAGGGGCCCCCGCGGTCCTGGCCAGGAGCCACAAACAGCAGACGATGAATGAGTGAATTAGATTCCTTTCGTCACGTTCAAGTTGAAATTACCTTCCAGGACTGGCAGCTACTGTGACGTCACTGGAGCTGGAAAAAAAAAAAAGAAAATAGAAAGAAAGGTCTAAGAAGGTGGGAGTAGAATTCTGGGACGGCAGTGAAATTGTTGGCTGGAGTGGAAGTCACGGTTGTGATCAACCATGATTAGCCTCCTTAGCATTTAGTGCTGCTGTGACAGTTATATTGTTGCCGTCGGTGACTGTAATGTGCGCTGTAATTTGTACGTGCTAACGCCACTCCGACTGAGTCGCATTGACACTATTTGGCACAAAGCCTCCCCTCCGATGAAACACTGAGCCAGAAGTCAATCTAGATATCACAGACTCCGCTCCGAGTCGGGCCACAGTGCATTTGTTAGCTGAACATGCCATGAAATAATAAGTCAGTCCTCAGCTATTTAATGAACGTCATTAGATGTTTTTACATAATCCTGCCATCTGAAATTACCTTAATGCTTGTAAGGGCTTGCTGGCGGTGTGTGCCTCATTACCTTGGGACATTGGTCATTTCATTTCAAGGGGTCTGATTTTCATTAACTGCCCGGCCCCCCAGCCCATTAGCGGGATGAAAGCTTGGATACAACCATCTGGCTGCCAACGAGACCTCAGGGCTGGTTTATGGCTCGGGCGTGCTTCACGAAAGGGAAAAGTTGCGTTATAAACGCCGCGTCTGAGTCAGACTGGGGGCGACAGAAGACGGATGCAAAGGGGGGGGATGGAGGGTTGGGGGGTTGAGGAGAGGGTCAGAGAGATAGAGCGAGGGTGAAAAATTGGATGAAAAGCTCAGGGCAGAAATTGGAGTGGAGTCGTTTAGACTTTAGGAAAAACTTTTACAAGCGGAGCGTGTGAAAAATCTACTTGTTTAAGTAGTTTTTTTTTAACACACACATGCAAAAACACACACTACTTAACTTTCTGTGAAGGCTTAAGGGGGGCGGGCAACTAAATCAGGTCAAGGGTAAGGGGGGATAAGGGGGTCACAAAACCCCCATGAAATCCAAATATGTCTGATGGAATTTAAACCATATGTATTATATATTCTGTAATGGAGAATTCCAGAATTTCAACTGTTTTTATCAATTGATGGTGTGCGACAAAGGGGCGGTAGAAGACCCCCTTGTTAATTCTAGTACGTCTAACTTTGATTAAACTTAAACCTTGTAAGTAAGGTAGATTTCCAGAACCTCCTTTTATAATTGTAAGAAGGAAAACGGGGGGCAGAAAACCACTATTTAAGTTGAAATGTGTCTTATTTTAATGACATTAAAACCGTATGTATACAACTAACAAGTAAGGGAGAAATTAACTTCCTTTGTTAAATACAAGGGGGCGGAAAGGGGGGCAGAACACTACCCTGTAAATCCAAATAGGTCCTATTTATTGAAATTTAAACCATATGTATAATATACTACATAAGTGAGAGGTCCAGGATTTCACCTCCTCATAATTATAAGGGGGCGAGAAGGGGGGCAGAAGAGCCCTATTTAATTAGAAATATGTCTGATTTCGATGACATTTAAGCCATATGCATTACATACTAAGTAAGGGAGAAACCTAGAATTACAGCTAATTTTGGTACTTACAAGTGGTCAGAAAGGGGATCAGAACACTACACTGTAAATCTTAATAAGTCCTATTTATTGAAATTTAAACCATATGTATAATATACTTATTAAGGAGGAATTAAGATTTGTGACTTGTTTTGTTAATTGCAAGGGAGTGGAAAGGGTTGCAGAAGACCCCCGTGAAAATGAAATTATCTAAAATGTTATGAAATTTAAACCATATGTATAATATACTACATAAGTGAGAGGTCCAGGATTTCACCTCCTCATAATTGTAAGGGGGCGAGAAGGGGGGCAGAAGACCCCTATTTAATTAGAAATATGTCTGATTTCGATGACATTTAAGCCATATGCAATTACATACTAAGTAAGGGAGAAACCTAGAATTACAGCTAATTTTGGTACTTACAAGTGGTCAGAAAGGGGATCAGAACACTACACTGTAAATCTTAATAGGTACTATTTATTGCCATTTTAACCATATGTATAATTATACTTATTAAGGAGGAATTAAGATTTGTGACTTGTTTTGTTAATTGCAAGGGAGTGGAAAAGGGGGGCAGAAGACTCCCATGAAAATGAAATTAGCTAAAATGTTATGAAATTTAAACCATATGTATGATATACTACATAAGTGAGAGGTCCGGGATTTCATCTCCTCATAATTATAAGGGGGCGAGAAAGGGGGCAGGAGACCCCCATTCAATTAGAAATATGTTCGATTTTGATTGACATTTAAGTAAGGGTTGAAATCCAGAATTTCAGCTCCTTTTGTTTGATTGCAAGGGGGAAGAAAAGGGGGAAGAACACCACCCTGTAAATTTAAATATATCCAGTTGGATTAAATTTAAACCATTTTTATTATATGCTAAGTAGTGAAGAAATTAATTAAATTAAAATGAATTGCTAGGTGGAAGTCGGGGGGGGGGGGCAGAACATCCCCATGTAAATTGAAATATTTCACATTTTGATGACATTTAAATTGTTTGTATTATACAGTAATTAAGGTAGATTTTTGTTTATTTATTTAAAGTTATATACATAAAATATACTTTTTTTGTAATATATAAGAAGTATGTACTTCTGAGGAAAACACAATTAGGATATGTTTTATTATATATATATATTTAAAATACTTTCACCATGGTAATATAACGGAAATGTGTACGTTAAAGCTGTGATTTACATGCAGGCGGTCGGACAAGCGTGTGCACGACGTACTGAATGGCTGACATGTCAGGAGTCAGAGGTGTGACACACTTAGATGTCGATGAATCACACTCTGGCGCGAGGACACTGCATGCAGCACTTGAAGACACAATCCACTGATTTATTCTGAGGGCTCTCATTGTGAAACAGCATCTGCTGAGTTGTGCTATTTCTGTGTCTGCTGACCCCCCCTGTTCTCTTATTCACTCTCCCATCCTCTTGCTTTCCTAATAATTTCTCTCATCATCAGTAGGATTCGATGTCCGGGGAATGCGAGCAGAGCCGGATTCTTCCATCGCGGTGATAATAAGACGAGCCATCTATTCATATATATATATATATATATATATATATATAAATAATAATACACAATTCATGCTGGCATGAAAAGCAAATTGTTGACGGAACAATTGCAGCAATTTTCGGCGTCCAACATTGCTGCCTGATATTTTTCTATATTGGCAGAAGTCCATGTGCATGGTAGTGAGAGGGGAGAGCAATCTATTTCAGTGAAACAGAACAAGATAAATCATTTTTCTTTCCAAGTTTCTAATTAAAGAAGAAAGAAAGATGTTGCACGTTAATAAAAAAAAAAAAAAGAAATCTTTAATCAGCACTCAATTGCTTTTTTTTAAGTAAATTAATCAAAAGACCATAAAGAGAATTATTTAATCTTGGGTGTGAATTAAAAAGTTTTACATCAACATATTTTTTGTGTCGTAGTTCGGTCTCCTGGTCTGACAGGAGAAATGGTTTATGATTATTTTCCTGCTCGTTTATTGATATTCGTGGCACAATGGTTGACACAGATTGACGGTGACTTTTGTTGAAATCAACTGCAATAAAATCCAAATTATTATGTATTTTATACATTATGTATAGTGTGTGTACTTTTCCTTTTTCAAGGGTATTTTGTTCTTTATCTGGAAAATTGTTTTTCTCGTCTTATTTACGACAACCTCTGATCTTGGCCTTGTTTTGTCCTGACCCTCTCTGGTCTTGTTTTTTGATAGTGATGGTCTGATGAAGCTTCATGAAGCAGCGTCATTATTTTTTAGAGTCCACTAGATGGCGGTCTCTGGACTATTTTCATTTGTTTTGAACAACTGTTTGAATTAAACATCACATCATTTTTAAAATGATGGCGCCACCTTCTGACCTCTAAACAACTTGACACTGGTTCCTGAAGCTTCACCAGCAGATCACTAGTTTTTTGGGCTCGACACTTTAGTAGTGCCTTATGTCTTGTTCTTGGCTCACAACGCCCACCTGTCTTGTTCTTGGCTTGGTTACGACACTCTCTGGTCTTGTACGTGTCTTGGTTTTTGTCTCGCCTTGGTTCTATGACTCTCAGGTCTTGGTAGTGTCTTGGTCTTGTCTTCGTTACCACACCCTCTGGTCTTGGTACTGTCTTGGTCTTGATCTTGCATTGGTTATATGACTCTCTGGTCTTGCTAGTGTCTTGGTTTTTGTCTTGCCTTGGTTATAAGACTCTCGGTCTTGGTAGTGCTGTGGTCTTGTCTTTGTTACCATACTCTCTGGTCTTGCTAGTTTCTTTGTTTTTCTCTTGTCCAGGTTATGAAATCTCTGGTCTTGGTAGTGTTGTGTCTTAGTTTTTTCTTGGCTTACAATGCCCTCTGGTCTTAATAGTGTCTTAGTCTTGATCTTGTCTTGGTTATGACACTCTCCGGTCTCGGTAGTGACTTGGTCTTGTGTTCATTATTACCCCCTTTGGTATAGGCCTTGTTTTGTCTTGACACCCTTTGGTCTTGATAGTGTCTTGGTCTTGATCTTGCCTTGGTTATGACACTCTCTGGTCTTTGTAGTGTCTTGGTCTTGTGTTCATTATTACCCCCTTTGGTCTAGGCCTTGTTTTGTCTTGACACCCTTTGGTCTTGATAGTGTCTTGGTCTTGATCGTGTCTTGGTTATGACACTCTATGGTCTTGGTAGTGTCTTGGACTTTGTCTTGTATTAGTTACCAAAATCTCTGGTCTTG
This sequence comes from Callionymus lyra, assembly GCF_982586985.1. NCBI lineage: Eukaryota > Metazoa > Chordata > Actinopteri > Syngnathiformes > Callionymidae > Callionymus > Callionymus lyra. The sequence goes on from NC_141831.1 coordinate 12,760,720, forward strand.
GTAGTGTCTTGGTCTTGATCTTGCCTTGGTTATGACAATCTCCTGTCCTGGTAGTGTCTTGGTCTTTCTCTTTGTTACCACACCCTCTGGTCTTAGTAGAGTCTTGGTCTTGATCTTGCCTTCGTTATGACAATCTCTGGTCTTGGTAGTGTCTTGGTCTTGGTCCTGTCTTGGTGACAACATTCTCTGCTCCTAGACTTGTTTTGGTGTTGATCCTGGTGCAGTCTAGGTCGTTCTAGACTACAGGTCTACCTATGGTACAAGGCTAATACGTAGTCATTAGGTCTAAAAAGGCTCATGCTTCTTAAGTCAAAGCTCAGAGTTGTAACCCTAGCAATGAATCATAAGTTAGCACTCCTCAATAAAAGAAAAATACATTCACAAAACAGACCCATGGACGACACCCCAAATTTTTTATTTTACTGACATATTGCATGTTTCATTGTTCAAATGCAACACGTCTGATGTAATTCAGTCATAGTCCCACGTTTTTCTAGCAAAGAAAGTCTAATCTATTCCTCTGATGGCTATGATATGTTGAAACGATTATTGATCAAAAACGAGTCGTTCCGACTGGTTTTGCTTTCACACTAAGGTCAGAGGTCGTGGCGACCGTTGGAGCTTTGAACCGCAGACCAATGTTAAGATAGATCATGTGCACTGCATCTCTGTCACTGGCTCTGCTGCTGCCCAAGATTAAAATAGCAACAGCGAACTAACGTGCAGGGCATGAAAATAAAGAAGGAAAATTCGACCCTTGCTTTCCTGCCAAGAAGCGAGATATAGATAATAATTACTGGAATGAAAATCAAATTAATGATCTTTTTTTTTTTTTTTAAATGAGAAAGATATTACACTTAATTAAATAGATTACATAAAAGTTTAGCTTTGGACGAATAGATTTCAATTATATAAAAACATTTAGGAGTAAATTGCAGTTTAAATGAATAATAAAACAATAATTAAATACACAAAAGGAAGACCACAAATGATATACTTTTTCTACACCCTTAGATTAAGAGTGTTTAATATGTAGATTTGAAATGACAAGTTATTTGAGTTGTTTGAGATATTTAACGCAATCGATTGCTATGATGGCATTACGTCTTCATGACCTTCTAAATCCTTTGAATACTGAAGGTCATCGCATTGATTTGGACCCAAACTATGTCTGGAAGGAGAACATCTGTTCAGAGAAGAAAGGGTTGAGGTATAAAAAAATAAAAGAAAAGAAAGATGGAGTTTTCAGACAGGCAATATGTGCAAAAGGCTTGAAATATGGACGAGCGACTGGATAATATATTTATTTATATTTGGCTTAAAATACATCTAAAGGAGAACTTTAATGTGAGGCAGTTAAAGTAGTCTCATTCTTGACACTTTGTCTTGCTCCACATCTATCCAAGAGGTTTTTAACACGGACGACTAATAGTTTACGGAAAAAAAAAGTGTTTGGTTGCAAATCTTTGGGCGTATTTTAAATAATAATCAATAAAAACCTGGATAAATGCATCAGGATGCTTTATCATGAGGCGGAAAATGACTTAAAATCAAAGTTTCTGGGATAAATCAAAATCACGTAAATGGAAGTAAAAAAAATATGAAGGTCTCCTTTTAGGCTTTAGTTGAAGCCTAAAAAATGTAATAATTCGCAAAAAAATAACAAATAAAATTAAGTGAAACTGGAGCTTCCATCAATCCTTATAAATGATTAAAAGATGAAAAACTGCTAAATGAAAAAAAAGTAATATAATATGAACTGGAATATATATTTACTCACAAATATAAACAACATTCCTTTTATTTTCAATGATGGTACATTTGGACTCCTAGAGTTAAACTGGTTCAAGATGTATCAGATTTTAAAAAATTAATTTTCTACCCCACATTATAAACTCAAGATTTCAGGGTAACCACACAAACAGAGGCTCTTGCTTCCTGTGTTTTTATAATGTCACGAAAACTTCATCACGCCAAAACAGACAATATATGTTTAAACCATCAACTCGTCTTCCATCTTACTTATTATATACATAGAAACAAAAGTGTCCAAAAATGCCATATTTATACATTTACTCTTAGCAGTTTCAGGATCCTTCCAGGTTAAAAAAGAAAAATCAATGAGGCTTCCACTGATCCAGAACACTGCTGTTAGAGTTCTCCCTATTACTCTGAACCTGAACCACATCGTGCTGTTTCTTAAATCCGTACACTGGCTTCATGTGAGTCGAAGGTTGATCATTAAATAGATAAACGAAGTTTTGAATACACGATTAATCCTGTATGAGGTAGGTTTACTTTTTGTTTTTAGGACCAAACTGTATATTTTTCTTGTAATATTTTTTTTTCTTGTTCTAGTGTTTATTTTTGTTCATATATTTATCATTAATTGATTTGTTATGTTTTTTGTTTTTTTTAATTAATATGTTTTCTTTTTTTTATTATCGTGTACGTATAATATTTTTTTAACTCTTTAACTCTTTTTTTGTACTTTAAACTCTGCTTTTTGTTTTTAAAAAATGACATAATCTAGAGATACTTTGGTTATTTAGTTTGTTTAAAAACATAATGTAAACCAAAAAGAAGAATTCATTTCATCATTTTAGTTGATTTTGTCTTTATGAGACATTGTGTGTTTAAAAATTCCAAATAAACCTGTCACAACATGCATGATATCTTACATTTTAAAACAAGTTTTGAATTAGGAAGTACAGATGAGCATGTGTAGAATTAACAGTCACTATAATTATAATGTAAAAGCTGAAACTTTCCAGTAGGGTGTGAATTCACTAAAATCTGGTGATACGATAATTTGGGAACAAGGAGTACTTGACCTTAACGTAGATGAATTTACAGACCACACCACTCTTGAGAAGTCGTAACTGCTTTTATTTGTTTTGAAACCAAACATCAACTTTAAGAGCTGCTGGGGTGGACTGTATCCTCTAGAGCTCAGTTATCGCTGGGATCTCATAGGATTTCATTGCTCCTTTATGACTTTAGTGGCTGGAACCTTAACAGCAAAATAGAAATGAACAGACTACAGAGTCCCAGACATGACAAAGTAAAATAAAATAAAATAAAAATGTGTGGCTACAGACCACTTCATTTTAGCCTGTGCCTTTTTAGGAATTCAGAATATGTATTAAACTACGTGTTAAACTACATATTGTCCCAAAACCCAACTCAAAATTGTGTCCTCTCTTTGGGGATTCGGAATATGTTCAACCTAAACACAGGTATTATATGCACACGTAATACCTTTCCTGGACGGCTGGGTGAGCAAACCGAACACACCTTTACTGGAAACCGCAACCAAAGCCAACCAAGTACGGATTATAAACAACATATCTGAAATAAACAAAAATATGGTAACATTTCTAAAATAACTACATAACAATGGTGACTTACTGTGGCAAACTGCCATTCATGAATTTAAAGGTTTGCATTAGGTCGTGTAGTGCTGACCCAAAAACACAAAGTCAAAAATGTTATCTAAAAAACAGGATAAGCCAAACATTTCAGAGACAACAAATGCAAAAACAAGTAATCCAGTAAAAGAGCAGGTAAGAACAACGTACGTTACAACTGTTACAACGACAAAACTGGAGCTTCTTAGATGAACAAAGCAACTCACAAAGTGAGGCAGGTGGAAAGAAGTGAGGTAATGAGTGGAATGGAATCACTGGCAGGTCATGTGACAGGTCATGCGTCACATAAACACAAACAGAAAGGGAGAGAGCACATGGCATGCAATATCGAAAGACTCCAGCAGAAGCACCGGAAAAAAAAAGAGTCGAACATTCATTCATTCATTTTCAAACGCTTTATCCCTTACCGGGGTCGCGGGGAGACTGGAGCCTATCCCAGTATAATAGAGCGAGAGGCAGGGGACACCCTGGACAGGATGGCCAGTCTGTCGCAGGGCACACGAAAAGACAGACAACCATTCACACACACACTCATACCTATGGGTAATTTCCCTAAAGTTCTCAATCAACCTCCGTATGTTTTTTTGGACTGTGGGAGGAAACCGGAGTGCCCGGAGTAAACCCACGCAACACGGGGAGAACATACGAACTCCACACAGAAAGATCACAAGTTGGCTCAGCCTGGAAGAGAGTCGAAACATGAGTAATATATAAGTAAAAAATAATATTTATTATTATTTTCTCTGAGTCATATCTACTTCAAATCGAATTATTGCTTTGTAATTGAAATAAACTGAGATAAAATAGTGTCTGAATCCACATAATCATGTAGTTAAATATTGAGGGTTTTTTATATATTTAAAAAAATAAATGAATTGTATCGATATTTACCAAATACTTTTCCAGCGTGAAGTAAAAACTTGCGAGGCTGTTCCAGGATCAGTCGCTAGGAGCTGTCCTCGGTGCTGAAACCTCGCAGTCTGTTTCCTCCATGTGGCGGAGCAAAGACACACACACACACACTCGCTCCTTCACAAACACACACACACACACTCACACACACACAGAAGAATCCGCTTACTGAGCGTCTAAATGAAAGAAAGGACCTCCGCGTTTCTCCTCATCGTTCCTCACTGACATCCGCCGGCGCTCGTCCGGTTCCGAACCTCGTCGCTCCTCCGCCGCTGAAATCCACGCGTCTTTCTTTATTTTTATTTTTTATTATCCAACAAAAAGAAAGAAGAACATTTTCTTTTTTTTTCCGCGTTTCGATCCGACATCACGCCGAGGAAGTAAATTCTTCTCCCGAAAAAAACACAAGGACGGTGTGACTGCAGACATGTTTTGGAGACGGCGGTTCGAGACCCAGCCGCTGTCGGTGCTGGTTCTGGCCGCGGTCGTGCTCAACATGCACGGACAAGGTAAGAACTTCTCACTCGAACCCAGTTCTTTTTCTTATGGTCCGACGAACAAAAGGTAACAAGTGTCGCGATGCATTTTTGGAAAGTATAGCGTTTGGTTCCGGTTGGAAAAAGTTAATAATATCACGACAATTGAAGGGGATTTATTTAAAAGATAATAATAGACATTAAACAGTAAAGTATCCACGTATATTAAATAAAAAACGACTAGTATTTAATAAACCAAACAACAAAAATATAAATAAAGACTTCTTTACTGTAAAGTCATGGCTTTCATTTATTTATTTAGCTATTTATCATTCAGCTCAGACAACGTATTAAATAAACATAAACTTGCCACAAGAAGTACATCTTGGAATTTTTCTCGCTCCTGTGTCAAACTCTGATTTGGCCCCTTCCATTTTTTTTATTTTATTTTTTAACTTACACACCCTCACAGGTGAAGACGCAGGCAATGGCATTATTAATGTTATTCCCAATCAATATTCCAAGCCCGGTAATGGGATTCTGAGTGGGATTAATCTCCATGAATGGAGAAGTAAACAGTGGTTGGAAGTGACCTGTTTGGGCGGCCGGGGGTCCGTGTGACAGACGGCGCTCTGTAATAAGACTCTTAATCCGCAGGAATTGCTGAAGATTATTGACCAAGCTGTTTGACACAGTTGAGTGCTGGTGACGGTGCGTTCAGGCACACTGTTCTTGTCACAATTACGCGTGTGCGTTGTGCAGTTCAGTCATCAAAGAGTGAGATCATTTGAACAACGAGAAAAACAACACGACTATAATATCAATAATGTTGAATTTTAAAAAAAGCAACAATCAAAAAACATGTAATAAGTAATAGCTTTATTTGTCTGTCGCTAGAAAAATGGTATCTTGTTGATACTGTCAGTTCCAACTCATTTTCTATGAATGATTATTTAAACAACGTAATAACTCCTGGGAAATGAGCCACACATAGCCGAGGCTGTTTCCCCTCATGGCACCTCATCATCCCCCCCCCCAAAAAAAATGAGGTGCAATTCAAAAAGCCTGACATGATATTTCACTCCATCAACAACAGAACAACCTGATTTAATATCCAGCCGAGGGAAAATGTGCAGCATCATTCCGGGAACCCGTGACCCTCATATCTACAGGGTTCAAAATTCCAATATTATATGTATTTTTTTTCCCTGCTATCGCGCATTTTACAGAGTTTAAATGTTTAATTATCTCGCGCGGCTATTTGCCAACTCAGCATCGAAGCTGTTTGCCATAGTATCTGAATTTTTTAGTTGTTCTCAGAGTCAATGTAGCACTAAGAACACACCTGCTCGCTCCTGGAAACTCTAGGGAAAAGATGGAAAATGCATAGTGTTGTATTTTTGAGTGGAAAATATGAAAAAGAATTAGTAGTTTTTTTTTTTTTTTCTATAAAGTTGCTGAGCCTGAGGTTTTTAAACATCTCGATAAAATCTATTTTATTTTTGGTCATTAATAGGATTAGTTTGTGTATTTATTATTGATTAAAGACAATCTAGAGACACAAATTTAGGTTATAATCATCTTTAATAAACGATTTTTAATCTCTATATAAGCTACAAAGACAGTTTTTTAAATAGAAAATAAATTTGGGATTTAATTTATTATTAACAACAACTTTAAACATGCTTTTATATTGCGATTTGAACTGAAAATTATTTTAATTTATAAACATGATTGTTTGATGCGTTTATAGGTGTGAAATGTATAATATATAATCCACAGCAGCATCAAATGATTGAAATCCTCTCTTCTTTTTTCATCTTCTGCTCAGTAGTAAGAAGGTGAATCACATGACAGCACAGCCCTGGCAATTGTTGAAGTGTTGGAAGTCTCAGGAATCTTTTTTAAATTGATGGGCCTGGAATGAGAAATCATGTCGCCGTTAAATTAATCTGTCCTGACCTTCCATTACACAACTTTCAGTGGCACATTATTCAAAGTTGGAAGGAGGAGAGTTGTGAAGGATTGCAGCACATTTCAGGGAACTCTAGTAGTTTGGTAAAAAAAAAAAAAAAGTAATTGTGGTGGAATCACGACCCCGTTGGCACCTTTATAAAAGTCTAAAAAGTATAAAAATATAAACCGAAATTTCAGAATAGAAACGATGAAAGCAACAGAACTAGAACTCTGACCGTGTCTGTATTTACATCAACTATCTCTTCCATCACAATCCAGATTAATATCGTTATTTATCATCATATTCTTGCGAATTAAAAGCGATCGTCTTTCAGAGCGGATCACGCGTCTGACCACGAGTGCGGCGAGTTCATTGTTAGCACTAATGCAGAGCACTTTCACAGCATTCAGCTGAGCCTATTATCTTTATGTGCTTACACATTATCTCGGCCTGTTAACAGTGATCCTTAGCGATCTGGGAGTTGCACAAAAGGCTGTTTTACGCATTTTCCAAAAGCTCGTTAAATGAGTTATGGGCACAACAGAGATGACGGAGACGACGACGGGTCTCCTTGATTCACGTCTGGTGGGTTGTTTTTTTTCCCCCCCAAGACTAGATGAAGGACGATTCACGTGTTAATAACTCGTTCTTTGGCTCGTCTTTGTTGTACAAGAGCAGTAGCTGTCGTTGCTCTGGAAGATAAAGCATCCGTGGATTGACAGTCACAAGATTAAAATCCTTATCTCGGGCTTTTATGTTTTAACAGCGATTGGAGACAGAAATGAAGGTTGAGTAATAATATAAATTTAAAATTGGGAAAATGTCTTAACATTGATTGATGTTTTAGTCTTTCCCTGAAGTATTATTATCAATTTCCTTTCAGTATAAAATGAAAAAAAAAGGGAATTTTAGCTTTTAAGTTTGTAATTTCTCTTAAATTATTTTTTAAATATAATAATTCAATTCATATTTGTTTGTGTTAAGTTTTTAAATGTATTTGCTGCTTCATAATGGAAAATCTAAATCAAAATAAATAAATGAAAAAATGTAAAAAAGGTTCTTGAGCAACTGAGCAAACATTTCCAAAGATAAATAAAAATGTTTGATAATAAAAGTGACTTTTATTTGAATATTTGTGATTCAGAAGTGCATCTTTATAGCGTGTTTTGAGTTGGTATAAACCACTATTTGGCTTTTTGGAAAAATTGAGAATATTTTCTGTAATCATGGCATAAATATTTGGAAACTATTGATAATAATATTAGATTACCAACAAGTTAACATACAAATTTTCAAAACTTTTGCAACTGTAAAATTGTGCGTAGAGCCTGCGTATCAAACAAACATATTTGATACTGGTTCCAATACCTTCACTTCAATACCGATTACTTCATATATACATTTTTAGATACCAGCTTCATAAGATCATTTACGATAAAATGTACGAAAATAAATATATATAAAATATATTAAGTCTAACTTTCCTGACTTTGGTAAATGTCCACTACAAGCTGTTTTCTTATAATAATAATAATAAATCATTATATTTACCGAGTATTAAGTTGAAAACAAAGATTGTTTTAATTACATTTTTGATTCAACTACTAAAACTGCAAGTAACAGAAAATAATTAGAAAAAAAAAGTTTGGTCTTATTTTAACTCTGTTATCACAGGGTCAAAGTGACCCGGAGGCCCTTGTCAGCGTGACCCTGAGATAAAACAAGGGTTTGAAATGTCTTTTTCTATCTACATACTTACAATGTAGACTAAAAGACAGACAGTTGTGATCAAAACTACTCAAAAACGACTGTATCATTTTGATGAATGAGACCCAGAGCCTAACATGACCGTATATATATAAATCACTAGATGCCTCAAAATTTAATGATGGTATCTTGTGATTTATATCAATTTATGCATGTGAACCTTGTCTCTCTGTGAAACCACATTAATTTTTTAAGTTACCACGTATTTGATCACGTGAATAACTTCTGAAACTAAGCCCCGAAGCTGCACATGCCCAAAAAACACACACTAAAACATTAAAAAAAATGATGTAACAGAAAAAGCTTTTCTTATTTAGACTTTTTTAACTGCTAACCTCTTAACTGCACCAGCTATTTAGCAAGTATAGCAACTACCTAAATCTAACTTATTGTACTAAAGCTTCTCTAACTATGTGGCTGAAGTAAACGCAGAGTAAAAAACAATTTCCGCCTATGGTGGAACCCTGGCCTTGGAATGTGAAAAGGTGCCTTGGAAAAATGAATAGGCCCTTAATGACTTGGCATCTCTGGAAAACAGCTCTGTTACCCTGCAAAATGAGAAATGGCGAGGATGTGGAGAAAGCGATTTTGAAGGTTTAGGAGTCCACTGAGGCAGAGAAAAACAGGCATTTCTTATTACTGGACTGAGAAAATGGTTTCAGAAAAATAAATAAATAAATAAATCTGGCGCTGATTTATGGCAAAGATCAGAGATAAAGGTTCTGTGCATATGATGGATGGATTTGAATCCTCTGAGTCGGATAATTACTTGGGAGTGAGTCTGCAAGTTTTTTCCTTTTCTTTAATACTTTTGCAAAGTTAACTCTCTATTATCAATGAATATTTTTTTTGTGACTTTTTTCAAGTTTCAAATAAGTTTAAATATGATTTACCTTATAAAAGATACATTTGATTTAGCAAAGTGTCATCATGTCGAAATACCAATGATCGCTTTTGTATTTATTTTTAATATTACAACATAAAACAACTCCATAACATATTTTTGTTGTACTTTCTTTCTTTTTTAATTTCTTCTTTTAGAAACTTTTCTTTTTCTCAAAGGATTGTTGAAGAAAATTCAAGAAATGCTTAGAAAAACAACACCATAATAATATTAATAAATCTTTTTTTATATAGCTTATTTACATTTGTTATAAAATGTCAAGGTATTTTTTTCTTTTTTTTAATTGACGACCCCTTACAAAATTATAAAACGTGGCCCCTAAGGAGATTTAATTCCCCATTTGAAATCAAATATACTTAGTGATTATTTATTTTTTTCTATGCTTTTTTTATCAGTAGCTTTTTTAAAATTAATTTTCTAAAATCGAAGCTATTTTCATGCTTTATCCAAAAATATATGTCATTATTAGGATTGTTTTGTGTATTTTTTATTGATTAAAGAAAATCTAGAGACACGATTTAAGGTTCTTATCATCTTAGATTAATGATTTTTGAATCTCTGTAGATAAATTAGCTAAAAACACATTTTTTTAAATGAGAATATAAATCTGGAATTGTATATATTATTAGCAAAAACCTTTAACATGCTTTTATAATGTGATAAAAACTGAAAACTCATTTATAAACATGATTTATTTTCCTTTTGTTTTAGATACAAGTTTTTTTCTATGCAAGAGCTAAATAGTTATCGAATGGAAAGATAATTTTTAGAATTTCCTTACCTTATACTGAAACAAAAAAACAAACAGGAAACGCACAGACTCGACAACAGCCAATCGTAATGATCCTGCTTTTCAGGGTAGATTGTTGCTTTTGTGCAACGTGCTGGAAAATTTCCCCCCCATAATTTCGGGGGAGGAAACCAAAATCATTCAACACCTGTTTGCTGGATTGGCAGTGATTAACTTCATCAAGGGCTATTCAGCATCTGCGTGCTGTCATAATTAGTTTAACTTTCCCAAGGCCTGTCAGTGGTAAATGAGAGTCATTATAGCAGAATGCCCCTCTTCAAGGCTCGGCGCCCGCCTGCCCGCCTTCTCGCCCCCTTCTCCTTCGCCGGTCTCGGTCTCTTTCACTGCCTCCTAGGTGGAGCTCACAGCTTGGCTGAATGCGACTCATTTTCGACTCTTCATGTGCAAATGTCTCGCTCGCTCCATGAGATGATGTTCCATGCATCCTAATTTAAGCCTCATAAATTCCTTCCTGAAAAGCCAACGAGTGGAATACGTCAAAGGAGAAGTGTGTGTTTTTTTTTTTTTTTTTTTTTTTCCCCGTAAGAGATACGTCGGGGATTTTAATCACGCCGAAGGAATGGCGAGCGAGCGGCTGGGTTTGTCAGATAGAAAGCAAACATGGATCTCTCAATAAATGAGGCAATTTATCAGACAAGCTGCAATCCGGCGACACGTATTCCGTGGATTGCAGCTTGTTATAATACAGATCAAAAAACAATTGGGTTTGACTCTTCTTGTAAGCTGGATATATAGAATGCTTAGACGCCCTAGACACACGTATGCAAGCTATCTTATGGAAAAAAAACCACATATAGTTACGGAAAGTAAACACTTGATTTGTACTTTTTACTGAATCGGATTTTAAATTCAGTAAAACCAAATGAACAAATTGACATAAACCCCAATGATACAACGTACGATCATATTGTATCTACTCCAAGTTCTATTTGACGATTCAACCACAGATAAAAGTTCGTATTCAAATACATAAATTAGTTGTATAGGAGGAAAAGAAATACACACAAAGGATGGAAAACAAAACGATATATATATATATAAAGAAGGTCTTACAACATTTACATCATTTTACAGACCAATAATTTTGGCACTTTGCGTGTTCTATCTTGAACAATTAAACATTACACATGAATATTTAGACATTTGTCGAATTTGTTTTCTTACATTTTTTCTTTTTTTAAATTTGATTTCAAAGCCTGAACGAGCTGTAGACAGTAAGCTTTCATTTCTGCCGTTTAGTTTCCTCAGGATACACCGAACAGTAATTCGATGAATCTTGATTTCCAAACTGGTTCTTCTTCTGGACTTCTAAGGGTTTCACAAGAGTTTTTCTTAAACTTTCTCTTTATTTTTTGGTATCAAGTCCAAATTTTTGTTATTATCACTGCCTGTGTGGGAAAAGGAAGTGGGAGGATTACTTTGTACCAGGTATGATCTCTGAAGTAGTAAATACTAACCCTGACCTGAGCGATAATTACTCATTCAAGTTTGTGTCTGGTTGAAAACCTTTGGAGTAAGATAATGATTGGCTTGTGAAGCTGCAACAAAGATACAACAGCGAACTAACAGCGCAAGAATTGGGACGGACATGCAATCTATGTCCTTTTTTTCTATTCAAGTAAAGTGTGTGAACCAGATCTGATTTCTATTCTTTGTTTAAGTAAAAGTGTTCAAGATTCCTACGTGTAGTCCGACGTCAGAATCTGTCATATTCTTGTAAGGATTATCTATCTATATTGCTGTACTTCTAGAGTTATCTCTGATCATGATCACAATTAGTTTATCCTTAACTAATACAAAGTGAAACATTACTCAGATCCACACTTATATTTTCTATTTTTGTATTTACAATGGAAGTAAATCAGATGGTGCTGGACACCTTAAAGGTTGATATCATTCAAAGTCACGTTCATTTTTCTGTCAAAACAAAGTGCGGCAGAAAAGTATTTTAATACAACAATTAGAATATAAAGTATATTTGAAATAGGGCTGTGTACTGAACTTTTTTAACTGCAGCAACAGAAATGCTTCGGTAGTACCGAGGATCGAAAAGTATTTGGTCTTTAGTAAGTTTTGGTGAAGTAAGTAAAGATGGTTTTTGGAAGAGGTGGTTTTAAATAAAAGGGATGGCGAAGAAGAACCAAAAACAACGCGTCCGATAATTGGCCAATCAATGGTACACTTGAGGTCTTATGAGAGGAATCCAAATTTTACATGGAAACCACACTACTGGCATAATACAAGATGCAAAATGACTTCTTGTCATGAGTGAAAATGGAATAGAACAAAAATTTAAAATATAATTGTTTTTGTCAATTGACAACATTTTTGGCCTGCGAAATGATGTCAACATTTGTGCGAAACTCTTTATATACATTTGGATATTAGATAAATATAAAAAAAACAATCAACAGGAATAATAGTCATCTAGTAAAAAGGGGGCTAAACTTTTTGGGGACCTTTTCTTAAACATTCATCTGTAGATCCAATGTGTTTTGATGAACTGGAAAATAAATATTGAGTGGAGTTTCTTTGCCGGTAAAAGACAAGTCTATTCCTCTTCACAGCACACACACACACACAGTTTCATTTCTCATGAGGTCTCCCACTGTAGACACTGCCGGGCCTGCACTCCCTGCAGGGAGGGCAATGGACCTAGAAACCGAGTCTGGCCTCTCTGGGAGGCCAAGCACACTTAAAATATTCAAGGCATACAGCAAAAAAAAAAGCTCCAAATGAAGCCATTGCGAGTTTTTTTCCCCCAAAGCTGTACATCAATGACTTTTCTCCCTCTCGCTGCTTTGCCTTTTGGTCCTATTGATTCTTGCAGTCATCTGCTAAAAAGAGTCAACATGGTTCACCCTTCAACCCACCCCGCCAAGCAAAAGCTCCCACTCCCAACACCTTTCACGCTCCGCCTGGCCGTGTACACAGTGCCCTAATCAGGACTGGCGTGTTTTGCGGCCGCGGTGGAGATGGCTCTCTGAAACGATTAGGCTTGGGGACAGCTCCGGCTCTCTTCCCCTCTTCTCCATGCCAGATCCCATCTAGAAAGCATTTCATCTGCGCTGGTGCAAAAGGCTTTACGCCGGGGTCGGGGAGTGTTGTGTGGAAAGTAGCAGGTAATAGGCTGTGTAATGTGTTTGGTAGGGAGGGGGGGGGGGTAGTAGTACTTTTAGTATTCACGGTTAGTGCCGACCTCTGGCAGGCTCAGCCGCCCCCTCAGTAATTTCCTCTGAAAAGATGTAATTGAATTCATCAGGACGAGTAAACATATTATAAGTAGCAGATAAGGATAACAATGTTGTGGTCGAGATCAAGGAAGGGGATTGCGGGCCTGACGAGTAATTGGAAATAGCAAATAGACAAACAAGCGAAAAAACAAAGTGAAGATCTTCCATTTAAAGTTGTGTCTCCCCCTTGCATTTAATGATATATAGTGTTGCTTGTTGAGTAGGTCTTTGGAGTTACACAGTGTGTCCTCCATTGTAAGCTGCTGGAGAAGGACCTGCTGGGATTGAGATGGAATTTTTCGTAGACCACTATTTTCGTGGAGAGTCAGGCCCTAAAGTAAATACAAGACAACTCTAAAAAAAAAAAGTGTCACGATAAAGCCTGTACTGCGAGTGCTCGGTGAGACTCTTGGTTCCCGGAATCTGGAGGCGGTCTCGGTGGAATCCCACTCCGTCTAGACAAGCATCCTGGAGAATTGAGTCGGCTCCCAAAACTGTCGGCGAAAAAAAAACCCAATTATCTCCGCGTTGAGATTTCCCTCAGTAATGACAAGCCCTCGTTTTTCTAATTTGTTTTGCAATAGGCAAAAAAAAAAGTGTCTCATCTCCACAGGAGTTTTTCCTTCAGGTCTTGGTCCCAGTGGGCATTTTGTCGACACCAAAAAAAAAGCTGATGGTGAAGGGCGGTCGTCACCGGCTACTAGGCAGACTCTTGAGAGTGCGCCATCTGCTTCACATTTTTCCGCGATATTGTCATGGAAACCTTAAGTAAAAATATCAAGAAGGACATGGTGCTTACAGGAAGTGCTCTTCATTGGAGAAGCCTCTTTGGTGACGTCAAATTTTGTACGGATAGTTGTTCAAGAGCACTTCAACATTGACTAAAAATAACAAACCATTCTAATCCATGGTCCAAGGCATAAGTAAAATGAATGTTATAGAAGCTTTGAACTTGTTATTCTGCAAATTTTGGTTGAACTTGATCCAGCAACAGATAAAAATGTCCTTCTTTCGACTGACTTCCCTGTATTGTCGTCGTCCACTGTTTTTTTTTTTCCACCCCCCCACTCTCTTGCTCACAATGATGAAAATGAAGGGCCCCGTGTGCAAGCTCGTGTATAATTTTTTGGTCCTAACAATCGACCGCTGTCATCAAAATATCGAACGTTGTCTGCGCGAGCGACCGCTGGGTGGTCGGGCAATTGTCTGTCAGTTACTAGACGAGGCTGTGCCTCTCGCGGTGATGGAGGGGCGGCTCATTGTGGTGGCTTCCATCTGTCAGGGCACAGAACCGCCTTGCAAAAGAATACTGGTGCTTAAGAATGGATTAGTTAGCAGGGAGCAGCTGGAGCTCTTTTAGAAGCCGGGCATTGATTGCTGCAGCTTTTAGTGCCAAAAAAAAGCTGCTTCTTGCATTTCTATAGTCAACTGCCTTTATGATGAGGAATCCATGAGATGTTGTGTTTCGATTTTTTTTTGGACGGAATGAATGGCTTGTTAAATGTTCCATTCATCGCCAGGTTTTCTTAGAAACACATTTTATGTGTTATTTTTTTGTAATACATTCCAAGGATTCATGAGCAATTTATATGTGCAACCCACTGGCGGCCATTTTAATATCGCAGTCATTGCATCTGGAAAAAAAAAACATACAGTCTATTATATACATTTTTACTACGTCTTCATACACAATATATCATCAGTAATGCAGTCGCACGAAGAGATGTGGAAATCCGATGGTCATAGAAGTCGCAGAAGCGATAATATATAATGGTACCTTTGTAAAAAGATGTAGTTAGGATCAGAAATAACAGTATTTTGTTGTGTCAAATAACAGTTTTCCTGTGTGTGCTCGTATTAATCT
Source organism: Callionymus lyra (assembly GCF_982586985.1). Lineage (NCBI taxonomy): Eukaryota > Metazoa > Chordata > Actinopteri > Syngnathiformes > Callionymidae > Callionymus > Callionymus lyra. The sequence goes on from NC_141831.1 coordinate 12,776,075, forward strand.
GCAATACTTCATGGACAGTGTATTAATACGAGAGAGAACTTTTCAATTATCATGTCTTGAAGTGTACAGGAGGAATTCATATGGCTAAGGAATAGTGATTTGGAATTGACCCATTTAAAAACAAAGAAATTAACACATACAGATTGTAATTTAACATGTCTATGCAATCTGCAATATCAAGATTTGATTCCCATCCATGAAAATTCTAAAACTATTTCTGATGTGTTAGTTAAAATCTAGATGGATACGGACATAAGTGGGTGATTAAAACAAAAACCCACACTAAAGGTTCTTGCTAACTGCAACCCTGGCAATATTTGGTCGTATAGTCCTGGTTCACCACCGTTGTCCCTTCTTTGAGGAACGTGACCTTAAAAAACTGCCAACTAAAGCGACTCACCTGATCTCCGTTTGACCTCAACTTCTCCGACTCGCCGGGACTGCTAAGCTCCTCTTCTTATCTCTAATGATAAGGATAGCAGGGTTCTTCACCCGAGGAACCCACTCCCTGCTATTAATATACTCCAGTCTATCTAAATCTCCTAGTACAGATATGAAAATCCTACTTTTAACTTTAATTCCGTGTATTATACTGTCACTTTTTGAGTGAATACGTTTAAATTAAACTAAAAACAAGGGTTGTGAGCATCCAAACGTGTTAACGGGTACATAATTATTAAAACATAAACATTTTAAAATCACTATAGAGCCACGCAAAATAATACTATGAAGCCTTGTGGTGCAGCTTTCTAGTTTGAGAAAATTTTGAAAGATTTTTAGGTTAGTAAGTAAAACCAAAATGAATACATAAGGCTTATAAGGCGCAATGTTTGTTTTTTTGAAAACTAAAGGATTTTCAGTGCGCATTATAGTCCGAGGAAAATATGGTAAGTCATGTGTTTTATCCGTTGTGTTGGCTTTAATTTAGCATTTGAAAGGGTCTACAAGAATACATCAATATGTGTCCGATGACTACTGGAAGGGGTTTGCTGTAATGTGATTAGGGGTTGTTTGAATGGAGACAGAATCATAATTTGCAATTGCATATAAGCAGTTACACGACAACAACCCTCAACTACACGTATGTAAAAATGTAACCGTTGACACCCCTAATAATAACTGGTATCATCTACAAATTTCTAATAACCACTATTACAAATTTACAAACTTCTAATTTCTAAATTACTTTTTTCAGCTGAATTTAAGGGGATCTAAGGCATTTCCTGGCCGAACATGCTATTCCGATAAACTGGTTATAGTCCCTATATTTAAGGTTTAGCCAGCGACAACTATCCCTATGTGAAGATGATACAGTTTTACTCCTAATTTCCTTCAGCATCTTTAGAAAAAATCCTCTTGATCCATCAAACCAAGAGAATCATTTCCTGAAACTACCTATAACACAAGATGGTTTCCTTTATTCCTTTATGTTGCTCGTCCTTCTTGTTGCTGCTTTACACAAAGAAATCCGGTCGAGTAATAACATGAAATTGCAGAAGGAATGTTTATACCTTTGTTATGGAGGGATGTGGATCAATTGTTTGGTTTAAGAACTGTGGTGTTAATATATATACATATATATTCTAGTTTCTGTGGCATTATCATGATTTAAAACAAAATCCTAAAAATTCCCTATACCTTGAGTTACGATGAAGGGAAGATCCTTTTATTCTGCAAAAGAACAGAAGCGTGGACAGGTTCTTGGGTGTCAAGGTGATCATTGCATAAGGCTTGAAATCCCTGCTTGACTTCTCATTTAACCCAGAAATCAGTTTGCAAACACGGCTCAGCGGCGGCGGCGGATGAGGATCCAAGAATCCGGGCTCGGCAGTTCTCTGTAGGATTTAATCGGAATCATAAAGACAAACAGAGGGAATGAATTCCGCTCATTGCCAGAGAGTGGACAACAGTTTTTACACACTCTGAGCCCTCGCTGAGAAACGCTAGATAGCCCTGTATAACTCTAATCCCCTGATTCCTTCTCTACAGCATGGACGGAAGGAGGGAAAAGCTGCGAGGTCAAATGTCCGGTCACACATTAAATACAATAATAACACAGAATATACAGTAAATGCTGAGCCTATGTTCATGTATTATGCATTAATTCGGTATTATGGTTTGCATCGTTAATGTATAGTAATCATATTGTGAGATTCCTCTGTTACAATAACAACAAATACAACAACAACAATTCTACCACTACTACTAATGCTACTACAACTACTAATAATAATTATAATAACAATACTAATATTACTACCATTACTATTACTACTACTACTACTACTAATAGCAATAACAATTCTACCACTACTACTACTGCTATTAATAATAATAACAATACCAATAATATTACTACTGCTACTGCTACTTATAATAATAATAATAATAACACTACCAATACAACCACTACTACTACTGCTACTAATAATACTAACAATTACAATAATATTACTACTGCTACTGCTACTTATAATAACAATAATAACACTACCAATACTACCACTACTACTACTGCTACTAATAATAATAACAATAACAATTATACTTCTACTGCTACTGCTACTTATAATAATAATAATAACACTACCAGTTTTACCACTACTACTACTGCTACTATTAATAATATCAATTACAATAATACTGCTATTGCTACTACTACTTATAATAATAATAATAGCACTACCAATACCACCACTACTACTACTGCTACTAATAATAATAACAATTACAATAATATTACTACTGCTACTGCTACTTATAATAATAATAATAACACTACCAATATTACCACTACTACTACTGCTACTATTAATAATATCAATAACAATAATACTGCTATTGCTACTACTACTTATAATAATAATAATAGCACTACCAATACCACCACTACTACTACTGCTACTAATAATAACAATAACAATTATACTTCTACTGCTACTGCTACTTATAATAATAATAATAACACTACCAATATTACCACTACTACTACTACTGCTAATATTAATAATATCAATAACAATAATACTGCTATTGCTACTGCTACTTATAATAATAATAATAACACTACCAATATTACAACTACTACTACTACTGCTACTATTCATAATAATAACAATAACAATACTACCACTACTACCTCTGCTACTACTATAACTACTACTATTACTAATAATAATAATAACAGTAACACTATTACCACTACTAATACTACTACAACAGCTACTTCTACTACTACTAATAATAATAATACAAAGAAGAAGAAGAAAGCAAGAAGGAGTAGTAATATAAGAAGAAGAAGAAGAAAAATAATTGTTAGATAAAAAACCCAAAAAATAATTTGTTTTCTTGAATGAATAAATAATACAATTAAAGTAGTAGTAATTTGCCTAATAATTCAGGTAAATAACTCTTATTTAGTTTAAAACCTGTTCATGCTATTGTTGCACTAATGATACTTCAGTGCACAACTGTGTTCATGGCCGACCAGTGATCACATGTTTGTCCTTCTTAAAATACAAACAGTGGGATAACAATGGACTGTGGGTGATTTACTAAGAATTGGTTGACATACATATTTATATCGTCTATTTCCATCAGAGTTGCCACGAACATGCCAAGTTAATTCCAAAAACCAAAATCGGATTAGAGGAATAGTTTGGGTACAAACAAACCATCTTAATAACGTTGGCATCAGTCGCAACACAGTATTTAGAACCTACGTCAGCACTTCTGAAAACAGCATGGAAAACAAAATTGTGCTGTATTAACTGAACTGTTTTCCACTTAATGCAATTTAATAAAAGTTTAAAATAGGAAACCTTTTGTCTCGTATTAACAAAGAGTGTTCCTGTCTTGTCTGGAACCTAAAAGCCAACAAATTCAAATGACTTTTTTAAGCCTTTGTTCCATTTAATCTCCTTTATCACACAAAACTCTTCTGAAGAAACCACCATAACGTCTTTTCCTTTTTGAAAAAAAAAAAAAGAAGCTCCATCTTTGAGTTTTGTGAATTTGAAGCATATACATGTCATCATCTTCTTCTTCCTCACACTTTTGAGTTGAAAGATCAGAGAGGGAAAGTTTCAGGTTCCCATTGAGACAACGGGAACGTCTTCAATTAAGTGACAGCTGTGAGGTAGTTTTTTTTTCAAATCATGTCATTCTTGTCTCTAACTTCCAGCTGAGAAGTTTGGAAACACTTTGACAAGTTGAGTACAAAAGTGAGACAGGTGCAGGGGTGAGGCGAATGGGAATCCTTGTCCCTGTCTATTAATATTAATAAGAGCTAATGCGCTGCTTCGTCAATGCATGTTAGCTTCTTTATTATGATCCTACCAGGGGAGCTGAATACTGATCTACTACAAGGTTTAGTTAATGCAGTGAGAAAGACAGAGAGTTATTGACCATCGCCTGGTGTCAGTAAGTAAGTAAGTAAGTAATTTAAAATTTATAGAGCGCTTTTCCCGACCAGGGTCGCAAAGTGCTTAAACAATAAAAAATAAATACTCCAAAAATATATTCTAAAAAGATCAAGATAACACCGAGAACAACACTGGAGTTTCAGAAAATCAAGGAAACCTGAACAAATAAAAATGTCTTTTCTTGAAGGAGTCAGTAGCGCAAAGAGAGAGGAAGATCGTTCCAAAGCTTAGGAGCAACAGTCTGGAAGGATTTCTCTCCTCTGGTCCTGAACTGTGTTCAGGAACCATCAGCAGATTCTGATCCACAGACCTCAGAGCCCGAGCTGGGGTGTAAGGCTGGATCAGATAATTGATGGAAGGTCTGACCATAAATAGCTCTTAAAGTAAGAACCAGAATTTTAAAGTTGATCCTGAAAGAAACTTGAAGCCAGTGAAGAGTTTGAAGGATAGGAGGAATGTGAGTTATTCTACTTGAGCGGTAAACTAGATTGACCGAGCATTGAATGTCACTTCAGAAAGATCCTGGTCTTTATTCAAAATAAAATTCAAAAGTCAGAATTCTCGCTGTAGAGTTTTGTATCAACTGCAGACGAGACAGATCCTTCTTGTTAGGACATGAAAACAAACTGTTGCAATAGTCCAGACGAGAAGAAACAAATGCATGTATTTTAAGCTCCAGATCATGTTGTGACAACACTTTCTTAAGGGAGTAATTAAGAATGTTTTTTTTTAACGAAATAGTCATAATCTCATGATTTTATACACAATGTTAGCATCCCAGGACATTTGGTAATTTAGTTTTTTATTTCACTGTCAGACTTTCAGCTAAAAAAAGCCAAGCAAATACAATAACAACAAAACAACATTAAATAATAAGAATACAATTTTATATATATAATAATATAATCTCATTTTGAAATTATAGAGTTATAGGCAAAAATGTATGTTAATGCTAATGTTGCGACTTGAGCTCAGTTGTCTTCATCTTGGTCCAAAAAGACAAAGTAAAAAACATCCAAATACCTCCATACTGCTAGTATGTCACATCCCTCTTGTATTGAAGCATTGACATGAGGAAACTGTTCCGAAAAAAAATAAATTAATATATATTTTAAGGTTTTCGTAGCAGTCTCTCAGCTCTAGCTAAAATGTCTCAGTATTGAAACACATAGCCATTGTCAGTGCATTTATAGGAACAGGTTATAATACATCAGGGTAAGTAGAAATCAACTACAATTTCAATTTTGGGGGAACTATCACTATATAAATGAATGAAAAACAAATTGCGTCATATTTAATTGGACTTTTTCTTTCAACAGAATAAAAAGACCTTCAGACAGTAATAATCAAAGGCATCCTGGCGAAAAAAAACTCACGGTTCTGGCCTGATTGTTGGGAACCTTTGTTGTGTATTTAATTCTGGCTATTTTGCCCATTCCATAAAAGATTCATCTTTATCCAAGAATAAAGGAGTACAATAAGTATAAAACCATTTATGTCGTCAATACATGATTTCTTTCTTCTTCTTTTTTTCTGTGAAATCATTATCCTGTGAAGTAAAATTGCGAACATTTTCTAGGCCTTCAGTAACAATAACATTCTTTTGTCTGGAAAAGGTTATGCGTATATTTCATGTATGAGGGGTTTTGCAACTTGTAAGAATAATTTCATTTGTATTTTAACTTGTTTTATTCATCTGTTGGATCTTTTGTTCTTTTAGATCTCAAATCTCACAAAAATAAATATAAATATATATTTTTTAATGATTTATGGGAAAGTGTTCACGTGGTATAAGATAAGATAATAAACGGTGTGATTTTTTTTTACCTTCAATCCACATTTCTGTAGGATATTAAATGTGTATTAAATAGAAACACTTTTAAGGGAACAATTAAATCCCACGAAAAGCTCGGTGAAGACTGAGGACGAGAGGATACAGTCGACTTCAGTAGCTTTTAAAGCTGATGTCTGGACATATTTAACAAAACATTGATGTTCGCTCAAAGGTTTAAAGCTATCACTGTCTACTTTCTTTCCACCTGTTGTGCACTTGAACTTAAAACATGTTTTTTTTAAGATGTATTTTACATTATTTTCTCATTTTTAATTAAAGAATTAATTTCCAAATGTATTTCATATGCTGATGATTTCATTTGATTTTTATTTATGTTGTTGTTTGTGGTGTTTGTTATACTACAGCTTGCTGTTTGACTACAAAAGTGTCGAAGGGTTATTCGATTTTCGGATTTTTGCTATGCCTTAAAAATACACGTTGTGATTTTAATATCTGAAGATGAAAGAGCAGATTTAAGGAAATAAAAATAAAGCATAATTTGTTATTCAATGAATGCGAAACTTCTTTTCCGCATGTTTATATCTGAATATTATTCAAAAAGTTCTGTCAAAAAGTGAAAAAGAACTGTGTGTGCACCTTCATAAAACCGGGGGTTTCTGTGTTGAGCTGAACTTATAACGTGTCTGCTCTAACTACTTCCACTCCGTGAGCAAACAAATCTGAGCAAGGTTTTAACAAAGCGGAAAAAAATCTCATCACCAAAGTGCAGCACTTGGCTCCAGTGCAATTACCTTCTGTAAATGAAGCACAGTCTGTCCTGTGAGTCGCTCACTGACACATCCTCACACACACACACACACACACTGTGTCAACACCACGGCGCAGGACGGTGTGAGGCTGTTTACCTTGGTTGCTGTGTGGATTGATGAGGTGGTTCAGTCAAAGGCAGGGTCATGATGTGAGTGGTTGGTGTATTATCCGAGAAGTTAAAAAAAAAAATAAGGTATCCCCCCCCAACCCCCCCTCGGAGGTGGCTAACTGAGATTGACAAAGCTGTTTCCTGCCGGTAAAAAAAAAAAAAAAGCTGTCCTGGGCAGGATCCAGAGCTCGTGGCTCAGCATGCGGATGAACATCGAAGATAGTGATGAGGAGTCGAACTGGGAGCTCGATGACAGGCTCCCAGTACAACTGTACGACTCATGTAAGCCGGTTCGGTCCGCGGAGGATTGAAGTTGGAAGAGTATGTGGAGTGAATAGAAATGTGTGGAATATTGTCTTGTCTCTGGCAGCCATGGAACAGGCTTCAGTGATAGTTTTTAGATCGAGGACGACCTTGTTATGGCTTCCTGTGACTCGACTAAATAACTACCTTTATACAAATATATTAAATTCCTTTACCTAATTTTGAACAAGGTTGCTGGTTCCCTTCCTGCTTCTAGAAAACTGATAACTTTGTGTAGAGTTTGTATGTCCCCCCCCCCTGAGCTTCCATGGGTTTACTCCAGGTGCTCCAGATGATATTGAGATGGAAAAATTGTTGGTGTTTGATCTCCGCTGTTAATATGCATTTATGCCTTATATATACAGTATATATATTTATTTATTTTTTAACACGATTGTTTTATTTCAGTTGTTTTATTTTTATTTTTTGACTTTAGAGTGGGTGTTAGAAATATCAATATGGTAATTGATCTTAATATTTACTTTTTCACAATTCTGTGTCCATCAAAACTTATTTTTACCATAGTAATTTTATGGTTTATAATTCAATAAATAGAATTCTAGGGTTCAACATGCATATAATCACGATGTTTGTTCATTTTTGTGTTGCAATGAACCTTCCGTCCGCAAGATGGCAGCAGTCATTATGTCCTCTGCAGCTAAAGGAACAATGAAATACTGCGAGAGTCTGGCGATGACTAAGGACGAGAGGATACAGTGACTCCAGCAGTTTTTTAAGCTGATGTTTTCACATATTTTGTTTTCAAAACAAATGAAAGCAGTTACTACTTCATCAAGAGTCCTGTGGTCTGTAAATTCTGCAATACCAGAGTCAAGTACACGACAATACTACAACTATATCCTTGTTACTACAGTATGGCAATATATTGTATCGCTGCCCGTGTACTGTGGTATGTATTGTATGTCGTATCGCCAGATTCTTTCTCTTGATAATTTAGACCATTAGCCACCAAAGCTAACAGTAAGTGCGAACAATCCCGCCTCAATTTACAACTTGTGCTAAATTTAAAGATTGAACGCCTCTCCTGCCTCTTGCCCTAAGCAGCTGGGATAATATCCAGACATTGATTTCTGTATATTTTATTTCATTTACTCATTTTGACACCAATGATTCCCTCAGTGGGAAGCGGCCTCGAGTTTCGACACATCACTTAGCCTCTATGCCACTGTTTTCTTTAGTGTTTTGGCATCTGGATTATTTCGTTGTTTTTATATACTGTAGTACTCTGGCCTGTTTTGGCCGGAAAACAGAGAAAACTGATTTTTATAGAGATGTATTAACAGTAAGCACTCGCTGTTTTGCAAAAATATGATGAGAATTACCACAAAAAAATGCTATAATAGCGATTTAATATTATGAATATTAACATTTTCCAACTAGTACAATGTTATGTTACGCATAGTGTATGTGATACTGAAAAATCCACAGAAAAAAAGGACGAGTCAGACAAATGCAATGGCAACAACACAATAGATACTTTGATAAAAAATGGTCCAAGATATAGTCTTTGATCCCTCGTGAGTATTAAATTGTTGAGGCTTATAAAAAGTCATGGTAATGATGAAGAGGATATTACACAGTATCTACAATTTAACTGAAGATCAGTGAGGCTGAGAAAAAGTGGGAAGGAGATCTGGCGCAGATGACAAAAAAAAAACTTGAGAGAGAAGCACTTTGCTGCAGAGGGAGTTCACTGGTAAATATCAATCTTTTAATGACTTGATAATCACCATGGAAACTGTTCATGTTGAAACATATGCTTCTTTTGATTACATTCAAAATCCTGCTGAAATAAAGATGTTCTGACGATAACCATTAATAAGAGATTAGATAAAGAAATCATAGCTTGTAAAACTGACTTCTAATCTTTATTTATTTTAGCATTTATTTATATTGCAAAAAAAAGTATTAGCATAAGCAGCATCTCAAAAATCATGTTTTATGTTATCTAATCAGGGACCTTGACCCAGAGACGACGCAAGGGATTCCACAAACACGTTTGTTGTCGGGCCTCCGGGTCAACTTGACCCTAAAATAACACAAGTGTTAAATAGCATCAAAATAATAATGAAAATAAATATTGTAATATTAACGTAAGATTAAGGAGAGAGAGAAAAAATACTAATTGAGTTTAATACCTTCAAACGTTAAAACAAAGACGGTTAAGTGGTAAAAAAAAAAAAATGTTTCAAAAAGTTAAAAAAAAAGTTCTGTACTGAAGTCTTAGATAGTAAGTTTAGAGATTTTTCTCAGTTGAAGGAAACAGTTTCTGGTCAGTTTTCTGCAGTGTCGAACAAGAGACATGTCTTTATCAAATACAACACCCAGGTTTCTCAGGCTCAGTTTGACAGACTGACCTAAGTCACCCAAGTACTGACTCAACCCTGGAACCTTATCATCAGGAGCAATCACCAGTGTTTCAGTAATAGTTATTTGTAAAGCGCCTTTCTAGACCAGGGCCACAAAGTGCTTAAACAATCAAAAACAATACAAAGCTTAAATACATACTTTACTATACTTTCGTTCTTCTACTAGAGTGGGTCAGAATTCTCGCTGCAGAGTTTTGTATTAACTGCAGGCGAGACAGATCCTTCTTGTAAAGACACGGAAATAAATTTAGAGATTTTCCTCAGTTGAAAGAAACAGTTTCTGGTCAGTTTTCTGCAGTGTCGAACAAGAGACATGTCTTTATCAAATACAACACCCAGGTTTCTCAGGCTCAGTTTGACAGACTGACCTAAGTCACCCAAGTACTGACTCAACCCTGGAACCTTATCATCAGGAGCAATCACCAGTGTTTCAGTAATAGTTATTTGTAAAGCGCCTTTCTAGACCAGGGCCACAAAGTGCTTAAACAATCAAAAACAATACAAAGCTTAAATACATACTTTACTATACTTTCGTTCTTCTACTAGAGTGGGTCAGAATTCTCGCTGCAGAGTTTTGTATTAACTGCAGGCGAGACAGATCCTTCTTGTAAAGACACGGAAATAAATTTAGAGATTTTCCTCAGTTGAAAGAAACAGTTTCTGGTCAGTTTTCTGCAGTGTTGTACTAAATAAATGTCTTTTATCAAGTACAACACCCAGGTTTCTCAGTTTGACAGACTAGCCTGAGTCACCCAAGTACTGACTCAACCCTGGAACCTTATCGTCAGGTGCAATCACCAGAGTTTCATTTTTTTTACTTCTTCTTCTTGTTTTTTAATAAGTCTTGTCATTTATCACTGTGTGATATGGTGTTTGCTATTATTTACACACTTTATTTATTGTGGTCAACTACAATTTATTTTCTATAAAACTGAATGTAGGGTGGTAAAAAAAGAAAATAGGTAAAAAGTATTGAATATTAGAGGATAGTAGTTCAAAGCTAGTGATTGATGGAAAAAATACAAAAGTAAACAAAACTGAAACATAAAATAAGGGACAAACCAGACGAAAGTAATAACAATTGAAAGCGATAGACGAAGAGAACATGTTACCAAGAGAGAGAATACATACATGGATTTGGCCAAAATTTTCAGTTGTGTTGCCGAGCAATTAAACTATGCATGAAAAAATAGTTTTTAATTCCTTTATTTTATATGTTAATGTCGCCCTGAAAATATATTTTCGAGCAGGAACGTATCGTTGTTTTCACCCCACTTTTATATTGTTGATCGCACCAATGTATTTGGTTATGAAACTGTGTGTTACAGTGAACACAAATAACACCGAGAGAGAAAGAGAGCCTGAATGATTTTCCAACTATATTTAGGAATACACGTTCTTGACTTCTCCGACATTCTCCGCGTATAATCATCCATTGAAGTCTTGAGCAAACATCCGTCTTAAATCGCTGCTCGTTTTGGGCAGTAAATACATAAACACTGTCCGGCAGACATAGTGGGAAATAATATGTGCCCCCCCCCCCCACACACTTAATGACTCATGAATAGATTCTTAAAATAGTGTCTTAATAGATTCCCAGGGGGGAGTGAGAAAACTGTAGTTTCCATGGCAATATTAGAATTGTTCACTTGCTGTAATCGCTCTCTTGCAAAGGCACTTTATTTCAAGTAAGGTGAGCGCAAATCATTTTTTGAAACAGTTGATGAGGCTGTGACCAATTTAAATTAAACATTGACATTGACTGTCATAAAACAAAGGCGGCTCCGAAATGTGATTCCGCTAATGGAAGCTGGACACCAAGGCTCAAAGGGGAACCAAAAAAAAAGAAAAAAAAAGAAAAAGGATACAGGGTTGCGAGTATATCTACACAGAAATGGCTCTGTCATTACACAAATGAAAGCGACGTCTCTGTGTTTTTACTCTTTGTCTGGGGCTGCCAGTGGATTTTGCTTGAGAAGACAAACTAGCCCTTGATCTGAAGGCTTGGAATCATTGAGAAGATAGATCAAAGCCGCCGCCGTCTCTCTAAGACTCCTCTGTTAGGATTCTCGGAGAAATCCAAGGAAGGACGGCGAGATGAAGCGAGTGGAAATGGGGGCAAAGTTCCCTTTTTTTTTTTTTAACCACAATTAAGATGTTTTCTCAGGTGTAGCGAATGCAAAGGCTTCATGGAGAAGTTGTTAAGGACACACACACGTCAGAAGGTTTTTTAATAAAATATTCTGATTCTGTTCTCTTAATGGATGTCTGCCAACCAAATCAATATACACTCTTTCATGAATCAGCCCATTAGTGACGTACAAACAGGAAGTAAACTTTTTACATATCATTAAATGGACAATGGTTTCTTTCTTTCTTTATCGTTTTTTATCAACAAACCTTCACCAGTGCAAAGAGAGAGAAATAAATACAATAATGGGGTATTATAGCCTTTGGTTCATCTTGTTGTGAGGTATACATCAGTATACGTATATATTGTTGTTGTGGTACATGAAATATTGGACTAGAGCTGCATAAACTACATTTTTTTAATGTGTTTTAAAGAGAAATCTTGGTGTTATTTTACGAAGATTCATTACGTGTAATCATGATTTATTATTTACAATATTAGTTTAACCCATACTCTATACTATGGATGGAGTATTTACTGTTCAATACTATGGTTTCACTGAATTTTCAACGATACAAATATCAATACCCTTGAAAAAACATCCAATGAACAAAGTACATCACATGGTTTCATGACACAGTTTCCTCGTTTTCAAAGATCAACAGATTTTGCACTCGGTTTAAAATAACGTGAAGTTACATTGAATGAGTGACTAAGAGTCAGGGATAATAGACAGAGAGAGTGCCATCTAGTGGCCTTAAAAAATTAGGACACTGTTTCGTGAAACCTCATCTTTAGAATGACTATGGTTTATGTGAATTTTCAACGATTATACACCCCCCAATTAAACAGCTAATGGACATTGCATCGTAAGGTTTCATGAAACATTTGACAAGGTATCACGAAACAGTGTCATGATTAAGAGTGCCATCTAGTGGCCTTTAAAAATGAGGACAGTGTTTCATGAAACCAGCATCAGCATATTCAATATTCAATAATGGATCATGGAAGCATTTCATTGGAGTTGATTTTTTAAAGTAATTTAAATACACACAGGGACATATTTATTAAATGATACATATTAAAATGTGGAAATCTTCTCTTATTGATCGGCCTACACAGCGTACTACACTAACTAGTGAACAACACAGCACCTCACACGTATAGATCGAACCTTTCATCAATAATAGCTGCTATCGCAACATTTTCACAGCTGAAGCATGAATTATGTGCACATCGGTAACAGAACAATACAGGTCAGTTTTCTTTCTTCTAAAATAACATTCATGGTTGTTCAAACCACGAAGAATGAAACAAGGTTTTTCAATGGAGTGAAACAAAAGCTTTTTGTTGTATTCATCACTTGCAAAGCTTTTAACAGCCTCTGTCGACGCCAATGGATAAAGTTAAATAGTTTTATTGTATATCTTTGAATAGTACTCCTGGATCCATTCGTGTTTACTAGTCAAGTATTGGTAAACATCTTGAAATAAAGATTCAAGGATTTGTATCGTCATTCCATTTATTAGAGACGGGCCTGAATAGGTTTCTGATGACAACAGCGAAGACGACAACAAAGATGACGACTCAGATGAAGACAACGCCGGAGACGACAACCAAGAAGACGACTACAAAGAAGACGACAACCAAGAAGACGACTACAAAGAAGACGACAACCAAGAAGACGACTACAAAGAAGACAACAGTGAACACGACAATGAAGATGGCAACAAAGACGAAGACAACATTGGAGATGACAAAAAAGACAATGACTTAGATGAGGACAACAGCGAAGAAAACAACTAAGAGGACGACTAAGACGAAGACAACAGTGAAGACGACAATGAAGACGGCGACTAAGATGAAGAAAACATCGGAAACGTCAAAAAAGATGATGACTAAGACAAAGACAACATCAGAGACGACAACAACGAGGACGACAACAACAATTTAGACGAAGACAAAAACAAAGACGACGACGAAGATAACATTAAGAATAGTAAAGCTGTCGAAAAAGACGACAAGTAAAACAAAGACAACATTGAAGAGGACAACGAAGACGACAGCTTAGAAGAAGACAACAACAGCAAGGACGACAAATAAGACAAAGTGAAGAAGACGAAAAAAGATGACGAGGAAGAAGACAAAAAAGACAAAGACCACGACTCAGGCGAAGACAACATGACTACGGCGATGAACCTGACAAACCTGACGAAGACAACGACAACGAAGATGACAAAAAAGACGATGCAAGATAAAGGCAAAGACAACAAAAAAGACGGCGAATATTTTCATAATAAGGATTAGGATGCAGATATAGATTAAGTGATCTTTGAAAAAGTGGATCAACCATCACTAATGGTTTATGGTTTGCATCAAACAAACGAAATTCTACAATGTATGGTTTGTAAATACTTTTTTTTTTGCGTAAAGTACTACATCTGGCTTGGACTCAAGTCAGAGCGAGTCAGAAAAAGACCCAGCATAGTAAGTCGCTGCTTCACTCTGGCAGAGGAATATGTGTTTTAGGCCCAAAGTTAAAAGAGAAATATTTGAAGCCCGGGAATTTCTCCTCCTCATTATTTCATTTATTCCTGCTGTAAAATCCATTAACTGAGATAGCTGTCCTTCTGGCCTTTAGTTAAAACACTTCCTGGGAGAGACGCTTCCTAAATTAATTAGGTTTGCCTAATGAATAATTAAACCGGGGGAAAGATAATTCCGTGTTATGCGGGCGAGCTAACCATTGTGCATGTAAGGGAACCTGGAAGTCTGATTCGACATCAGGGGAGGGAGCATTAGCAAACAATTTGCCTTGTGTTCCAGTCTTTCACCGCGACAGAACTATCCCCGTTGATTATGTTTTGACAAGTGTCAATACCGCACGCCTGTCTATTAACCGAGGCAGAGACAGATCCTTTATGAGCTTCTATTATTTCGCTCTTGAATTGGAGGCTGTCATCGATTTGCCGCGTGAATGAAGGCAGATAACAAATGCGCCCGTTCGGCGTTGCGAGGCATTTTGTCACGGGTGTTTAAGAAAAGAGAAGTTGCTGCCAGATTGACGGGAGACGTTTCGCAAACAATACGTCTGGAAAAAAAAAGAACAAATGTTGGAATGATTAAGGACAGAGAGAGAGTCAAACCAATCAGGATTTTTGAAAGAGTTTTATCTGTATGTATTCGCTCAAAGGGACTGACGGGATAATCACCAGCGTTCTTCTGTTCGTACTCGGTTACGGTTTAGAAATAAGCCTTACGCACTTTTTTGTTACGCAACAATTCAACTAACAAATGTAACCTCAATAATGTTAGTTTAATGATCCCCTGGAGTCTTACCTTGATAGTAAACAAAATTTACACGATTGTACTCGACATGCTAGCAGGTTTTTAGCCAAAAAGCTTTTTTTTTTATCTTTAAGAAATATATATTTATCTTTATTCCTAACTATACTGATATAAGATACCAAAAAGCCTAAAGTCAAATCACCAAAGTCCATTTTTATAGAAACGCACTACTGCCAATGTGAGTGAATTTCTTTGCCATGGACAGATGACGGTGTTTTAATGAAAAAAAATAAAGTAAATGATTTAAAATAAAGATGAAAAACCACAATCCGAGGTTGGAAAGATTGGTAGTACTTCGCTTCCGTTCATTTTTTTTCCCAGGAATACTTTTGTATTTCTCTGCAGCGAAATACTTCTTAGGCTCACGGTAGAAATAAATAATAATAATCGTAAAATGTATCTTTTCTTACTGATGTGGACAATGGTGTTATCCACTGGTCATCAGTAATATGTTCTGTAACAAAAACATTAAATATATTTCATCCTTTAATTTGATTGACTCGAAGTTAGATACAATAAATCAATTTTAGCCTTAAGTAAAATAAACATTTGACTGTATTAAAGCAGCCCTTATCAAGTCAGAGTAGAAGTGATCAGAATGATAAGGTAGAAATGCTTTGGAAAGTTAACTTATGATGAATAAATTACTATTTTAAAAATATATTGTAGGTAAAGTTATTCATTTAAGGACTGCTTTCCTCTTCATTTCCTTTTCCCTTTTTAGAGGGTTTTACTTGTCCCTTAAAAATTAAAATTAATAAATAAATACAATTAGTTGAGATTATATTTTGAGAGTGCTTTTATGAATATATATATTTTTTAAAATAAAATATAATTTGCCAATTTGGAATATATAGGTTTATATTGGTATTCCACAAGATAAATACATTTTGTATGGTTCCATTCTATTATTTGTCAGTAAATTATACATTAAAATGGTTCAACCCAAGCTTCAATGATTCTTCTAAATTAATGCAAAAACATTACCTCAGGGGCCACGTTTTATACAGTGGGTGTTTTGAAGGGACTATTAATATAAAAGGAGCAAAAAAACAAAGTTGTGGACTGGAGTTAAATATACTTAAAACATTTTTATTTTATTGTATTTTATATACATTTTATTTAGTTTTAATCCCGATATAAATTATTTTCACCCTAAATTATTAAGTTAAATATTAAATAAATACTCACAACGTGGTCAAACAAAACATTATATAATGGTTCACATGATTAAACTGTAAAATAACAAATTCATTGATATTGTTTCTTAAATGTTCCTTTTATTAATTATTAAAACAATTCCATTTATCCATAGAATTGCAGGAAATACAGTTTTAATAACTTCACGGGGGGGGGCTCTTGGTCGGACCCTAAAAAACGCATCAAGCGTGACCTAAATCCGTCCTGAGCGCCCTTGCTAATACACACCTCTCAGACGTATGGGACAAATACCGGTGACAGATTCAATTCTGTCGCCCTCAGGTGATTTATAGGCTGTATGAGTCAGTCACAAAGCCAGATTGAAGAAGAGACACTCGGACACACACACACACACACACACACCCTTTCTAAACTCCTTGTCTCCTCCTCCTTTTTCCCTCCCCAGTTGTAAAGGGCTTTGCCAAGAAATCATTGGCTGTGCCGAGAAAAGGGCAAATCCTCTTCAGCCAATTTTGAATTCTCCGAAGTGCACGCCGCCGCTGACGCCGGCAAAACTAATTAATAGACATGTCATGAATAAAAACACTTTGATTATGAGGAGAGGTTTAGCCTCTGCCTCCTTTTAGGCTTGTCATTAGCGCGAGGACACATGTGGAGACCAGCAGGAGCGATGTTACCGGCAGCCCCGAGAACGCCACCGATGCCCTCCTGTGATTAAATCCTGCCTCCATGTTTTATTCAGGGCCCCGGGAGCCGCGACCCCGATGCCAGTATTTTCTGATTAGCGGGGTCTACCTGCGTGGACGTGAACGTCGGGTTCGGTCGGGGCAGAACCCCCTGTCGGAACAAAAAAAAGGGACGACTCGAGGCATGGACGTGAAGCCCCCTCTCACACAAGTGCACTCCATTACCTGCTCCCCTTGTGTCCTCTCCATCAAAGTGACACGGAGCACAGATCCTCTCTTTCTATGGCAGCACTGGAGCTGCGCTCGCTAACTTTTATTTATGGCCGCCTTGAACTGAGACGCTAACGCAGTGGCGCTTCCGTCAGCAGTCCGAGGGAAAAATGCATGTAGTCTTTAGATTCTTCTTGAAGTACAGACGAACGGAATAGTCGAAAGTATCGGACTATAAGTGGCTGAGATCTTGAATAACTCGGGGACAAGCATCTTAGCCGTGTCTCAAATCGCGTACTTGCGTACTTAAACTTTTTATTTTTAGTGTATGAGTGCGTCTCAATTCGTAGTATTCGAAATGTAATGCGCCACGCACAGTAAATTGGAGTACTAACCTAAAATCTGAGCATGAATCGATGGACACTTTCTACCCTAATCGGTCGCAATCTTAGTGACGTTGTAAGTATATATAAATATATTTATATATACATATATACTTACAACGTCACTAAGATTGCGACCGATTAGGGTAGAAAGTATCCAAAGTGTCAAATATATATATATATATGCATATACTTAAAGGTGCATTTTCAGCCAGAAGTAGAAGGATGACACGTCTTCGGTGCTGATTCCAGTGTAATTATATCTCGCGAATATTATGTTTCTCATATTTCTAGATCCAAACTTGCAAAACTTACAAAACTTGATAGTGTTCCTACAGCTGGTTGCAAGCATCGTTAAATAGTAGTAGAAGAAGAAGCTGTCGTGTCATTTCCGGTTGTTGTTCAAGCAGTGTTTGATTTGAGACATACTAGCCATCGAGAATTTGTGTACTAGTTAGTACGTACACTAAACTGATGCATACTAACCGCCAGTGCACTAAGACAAGTATGCGATTTGAGACATAGTACTTGACTTAGGAAACAGGAAGTAGAATTCTGAGTTTGATATCGAACGGGTTTTCCGGATTTTATCGTTCTTTAGGATGTAAGAAGGCTCTTAAGAAGGGTTCTATTAAGAAGGAGCCCCAAGATACCTTCTTAGAAAAAACTCAAGATCTTTATTTCCTGCAGTGGGTGAACGCAAAAGACCGAGTTTCAATGTTGTTTTCGGATTGATTAGCTTCACAAAGATAATACACGATTTAGTCGTGGTAGTACTATTAACTCATATATGCAGATGTTTGTGGAAAACTTAAACTTGTAGTTTAATAAAAGATTTTCTTTATTCAAAAATGCAGGATATAAATTTCCCTGACATTGATCACAGAGCAAAGAGTGGATCAGCTTGATCTTACACTTCCTTCTTAGTGAAAGAGCTTCTTAAGCTAAGAGCGACTCTGGGAAACACATTCTTCTTTCACAATGCCTTTAAGAGCGCTCTTAAGAAGATCATAGCGCTTAAAAGCTTCTTAATCAATCTGGGAAATCCGGACGTTGTCTTTTTTTGAAGCTCAATTTACCATATAATTCGGACTATAAGGTGCACCTTTTAAGAGCCCCTTAGAATACGATGCTTATGTATTTATTCAAATTTTGATTATTGATCTTTTACCCATTTAACAGCGCTCAAAAAAATCTGTCAAAAATGTTTTAGTACGACTTTGGTACAGTAAGACAGAAGGCTTCCTGAAAAGCTAAGTAGTATTACTATGAGCCTTGTTTAGTATTACTACATAGTCGTACCACGCATAATACGCCTCTGGGAAAATACATCTTAATTATATCTTTGTTTATTCTTCTACAGCAAAGGATTCCAGCTCATTATCTATATAATCCAATAACCAACACCAATGTCCGTAAACCAACAACGTGGATATCTCACCACAGGATGAACACAATACCATTATTAAAATCAGAATCAGAACAGGTATTGCTTTCTGGTAAAGGTATGGAGATAACAAGATAAAAAAAAAGAAAAAACTCCTACAGTGATATCACAATAAGGTATTAAAATACACCCAATAAATTACACTTATCTTGAAAACTTGCATCTTTAGACCTTTAGTCAACCATCCACGTACTGTAAAATGACTTGTATGGATGTAATGTGTTCAATTATTAGTTTGAATTGTGTTTTCTGTAGCTTCAATTTAACTGTTGCAGGTTTATTTTCATGCAAAACACGTATTTTTCAGCGAACGATTAAAAGGTTGCACTGATAAACTTGTTATTTTATCCATTTTTCGGCAGAATGGTTGTCACTGACGACACGACGAATGTCAAATACACAAGAAAAATATTGTCGTCCTCGAGGCTGAGCAAGCGTAACCTCGGTAGCGTCTCGAAAACAATGTCATTCCAAATCACGGAACGAGATCATTCCAGTCTTGGGAGTCTGATGCTTATACGTCGCGAAAATATTTCTTCAGCATCAAGTTAGACACAGAAGCCGAGCTTCTCCACCCGGAGTCGAATCTCACACTCGACGATATCATCCAGCGTTCAAAATCTCTAAACAACATGTTGAGGTTGTTCCGCTCGGCTGCGTTATTGATCGTACAGTATCAGCGGCGTAGTTTCAGAGGCGGCTTTTGTCCCCCCGTAGTCTTCTGTTGGCTCAGCGGTGCCGTATGTTACGCTGGGAAAGCTTTTCGGGCTGTCAACATGTTGTCCACGGCCCCAGCTGACTCTTCCCGAGGGAAGCCAGACCCCCTGCAGGAGCCATCTGTATCTCGGACGAGGCTATCCATCATACTCACCGCCGCGCACAATTTGGACTTCTTCTCGCCGACAGCTTCAGGCAGCAGTGAGCAGCTTTACATGTACATGACGATAATGAGAGCCCTTGAAACCCTCGCCGTCGATCTCTAAGCTCTCCGCGAAGGGGGCCGAGGGGAATCAATGAGTCGATCCCTTCGGAGGATCCCATCGCTCTTGTCGGCCCGGGTTTGTCGGGAGCTTCGTTGTGGAGGCAGCTGGTGAAATTAAAAGGGTTTATTGTCTAATAAGCGTCGTATACTCAGTATTAATGAGGGAATATACTGTAAGATCTTCTCCCAACAAATGCAATCATCCGTTTTTTTTTTGAGTTGACCAACAATAATCAGTGGTAACTCTACTAATTCACACTGTATGAAAGTTAAAGTAACATGTTTTTTGAAGTGTGTCTTAAATATATCTTGGACTCTATTGTATCATCAGTATGTGTCTGTTTGTACAAAACTCTCTTTTTTTTAAAAATATTTACATTAGAAAATGATCTTAAAAACACTTTATTTTGCTGTAGATGAAATCTTGTTTACAATAACCACGCCCACTCTGCTGTGATTGGTCAAACATCAAGGTTTGTCACTGCGCTTCATCAATCACGAGAGTCTCCACCTCCAAGTTACTCGTTGTATAAACAAAGGGGGGCGTGATTACAGCTGGCTGGAGGAGGAGTGAAGCCTTTGTTACGTCATATTGGATTCTGCTCTCGTAGCCTTTTGTTCGCCAATATTTCAGACGGAGGAGCACTTAGATAAAGATATAAAGAAATAACTTCAAAACATGGTCATGATGAGATACTTAATAAATTGATAAATTGATTAGTTATTTTCTTTTTTGAAAGAGTAATTTTTTTCTCCTTTTTTCTCCTTAAAAATGTCAGTATAAAAAGAAGCCTCAAAAAACTAATAAAGCTAAAGTATTACTCTTTCCAACTCATTCATGTTTCTTAGTTTAGTCTAAAAACAAAATACACTTCAAATACTTGTTGCTGGACCTCATATACTCGCTTTAAGAAAAAACTTACTATACTACAGCATATATAATCTCTCTTTATAAACATATAAAAAGTAGTAGGTGTCTGTTTGTATGTCAATGACGTAGCTTAAAGTTTTATATTCCCTCAAACTGTTCAACAGAGTTGCTTGGAAAATGGATGATCTCTCAGTGTATTTTTTTAAGGGGGAGGGAAAGACTCCCATTGAAATTATAGCATCTCCAATTTTAAATAAACTTAAACTATGTGTATAACGTTCTTAGTTAAAGTATTTTCGCCAATTGTAAGGAAGCACAAAGGGAGGAAGAAGATCCCACCTGAAAATTCAAACATGTCCAATAACCAATAATTAATACATATTAAAAAGGGATGGTTCCATAATTTCAGAGACGTTAAGTCGTATAATCTGCCTGAATTTATTCTTTCCTCAATTGATTTCTATTCAATTCCCATTAGATCATTACTGAAGCAAAACCCATGTATCTGTAAATACATAAAGTTCTCTTATAACGAGGGCCTACATAATAAAAACAAGACAAATCTAGAGAAAAAAAACATGTTGACATTTGATAGTTTACAGTTGTTAACACCACATGAACACAAAAAGTGTCAAATCGTCTGCTTAGCTTCCCCGCGACTCATGCCCGTTGTTTAGGTCTTGCTTCGATACTTGTTAAGGAAAATATCCCACTGCCTCGGGAGCTTTTCAAATATTGCCGGCTCTTAATTAAAGCCGGCTATCTCATCTACAAGGAGGGAACAGGAGCAAATATAATTAACTCTGTGATGGTTAAAAACTCGTATATATATACGAGGAATATTTTAGCGGTTGTCTAAGTATATAGTGTCTTTGTCAGCCTTCAACTATTCCATTCGTAGGGATCGAGGAGGGGAGGGGGGTTGCCATCTTCTGCTGGAGGGCTGCCCGCCGCAACTATGCTGAAGTACTGCTCATTAATTTCCACCAGCCAGAATATCCAAACAACTTCCAGTCACTTTCCTGTTTCTTCACCCCCAGGCTGCCGTCATCCACTAAATAAATATGTTTCTGTCAACTAAACTGCAGCTCTGCTTTTGATGTGGCGCGATAACCATGAAATATTATTTTGCGGTACCAAGAAAAACACACCTTTTCCTCCGTCGAGGTCATCGACGCTTTTCAGTCCGTCCCTCCGCGAAAAAAATAAAGAATGTTCACCACGGGAAATTTCACCCATCGGTGTTTACTTGTGGTAGAAAATGTGCTAGGGCAATATATGGAGAAGCAATCAAGTTTTCGGTTTGACCTGAACAAACATTTACCCCCGAAAAAAAGGGGGGATTTTGAGATAACATCTCATTTAGCTCGGCTGGTGATTCAACAACGATGATGAGGTCTTTTAAATGCATTCTTTTTTTAAGGTTAGTTTTTTCGGCGCCTTGCGACACTTTTAATCATCCATTTGAATGTATTTATGTCGTCTAAATATTTGCTGTTTGAATGTTAGTCCAGATTGAGCTGGAAAACACAATAAAAAAGGAAAAAAAAAAGTATCATAAAAAACATATGCGTATATATTATATATAAATGAACAGCGTATCTATCCAACTGAAGGATTGTATTCTTTTCATTATCACAATATTTTTCTGTAAATTATACAGTACTGACAGTTAGTACTTTATTTTTATAGAAACTTTGTTTTTGTTCTTATTTTTATCTATCTATCTATCTATCTATCTATCTATCTATCTATCTATCTATCTATCTATCTATCTATCTATCTATCTATCTATCTATCTATCTATCTATCTATCTATCTATCATTTCCATATTAGAGAGCGCACCTGAAAATTACACTTGTAAATTACCAATAATTATAAATATATAAACCTCAACCTCCATGTTGAAAATGTGTTATTTGTTCTTATTTTTTATTTTACTTTCTAAAATAATTTAACAGTTTTCAGTGGAGATTGTAACGTGGCAGTAAATCGATGAGATAAAAAACATTCTTTTTAGCGATATTCTTTTTTAAATCTGATTTTTTTACCTTTAATAGCTGTTGTTGTCTTTCTGCATTCTGAGTCATTTCCGTCCTACCATTGGTTCAATGACTTCGAGCTTACGTGCAACATCTCTAATTTCTTCTTCAACAGCATGATTACAGTCCTTGTTTAGCGGCCGTCGGCACTGGCTTGTGATGAAGTACATTTTAAAAGACGTATTTTTCCATTTCCTTTGAAAACCTTTGAGTCACCCAAACAGGAAGCAGCTGGTGATTACGCTTACCTCGCCACAATAATGCATTTACTCCTGTACATGCTCAAGCCTATGGCTCAGTATGACTCATGTATGAAAACTTCAGGGCTATCTCTTCCTCCAAAATGTATTTTGATATTAATGTCATACCCGTGAAGCTTGGAGTGGAGCCACTGCTTCAACTTCTGATATTGACATAATGAAATGGATATTAAACAAATGGTGACAATCAATATGGCTATGCTAATTTCAGATGAACAGAGGGAGAGCTTTCATCTTTCTTTCCGTGCAGCCATTTCATTATGGACCAATCACAAATGTCCATTGGATTCTTTTGTGTTGCGAGAGTCTGAGCTAGTATAGTTTCTGTTCTTAGTGATATTCATGGTATTCGTTTTTTTTTGTTTGGACCCCTGGTTTGCACAGAAAGTGGAATAATGTGCTAGGTTACTTAATGCACCTTGCTGTCCCAGTACTAGTTGTGTTGCTCTGAACCGCACCATAGAATTGCACCAATAGGCTCCACTTAAAACGCGACAAACAACCAGAAAATGTTTTTTTTATTTAACAATATCACGTATGATTTTCGTTCCCAGATTTCTTCTCGTCAATGATATCACAAGTCAACTAAACCCCTATTCGCATGGAATAAGTATAACCTAGGTACCTCAGTGTTTTGTAAATTACAGCCCCCCCCCTCCCTTTGCGTTATTTTAAGTGCATTCACACAGGATAAGCGACGCCTGTAAAATAGTAATTTTCACCGACATAACCTAGAGATACAGATGTAAAACGGAGCGCAATAACTGAAAGAGAAAGTTAGTGTAACCAAGCGTTCTTCGTTTAGAGAAGATAAAGTGGACAACTTTATTTTTTATTTTCTTTCGTTTATCAACTTGTTCAGATGCCCAACAGCGAGAGCGCTGCCCTGCAAATAAATTTGCCCCAACATTATTCTTACAGAAGAGACACAGTCTGTTACACTTCATGTGGGAAACAACGAGGCTGGAACTTAGTTTGTAGCTGTGCAGCGCGCACGTCTTTTTCACTTTCGTCATGTGTAACACCCCCTCTACAACATCGAACTTGATTTACTTCCTTTTCAACCCCTTCAAAATAAAACAGCGGAAGAAAATATTAACACAATGGCGAGTGCCTAGATGTCCGTTACAGTGGCATATCTGCCGAATTCAGAATTACGAACACAGACATTCGGATTCACACGGGATTAGTATTATCACCCGACGTCTGTGTTTTGGTGAATTAGTAATTAGAATTGGTAGTAGGTCATTTGTGGCGTAATTATTAAATTACAAATCACAGACATGGTGCATTGGCACAGGATTAAAACTCAGACATTTTCCGCAATTATTACAAATGACAAGAGGTCCCCAGGTAATACTTATCCCATGCGAATCAGACATTAGAAAATTACCCCTTCTCATAGATCTTATAGCTTGATATTAGTTGTTTTTTTCTCTCAAAATGCAAACTGCAGTTTGCATCTTTTTACTACCATCAACTTTGCACATAGATGTATGCAGAATGGTTTTGTGAAAACACCATGGAGCTTCTGGGACATACCAGATACTAGCCAAGCCCCATTGTTTCTATTTTCATTTAAGTCCAGGGTGTTAAAAACCAGGGAAAAAGTGGTGCCAATAGCGATGGTGTAAAGATGCATTCATGCCTTCATTTATACGTCAAAAGACCGTTCAGGGACATGCAGGCTGTCTAGGGTGGTATATTCAGGATGCTGGATCTAATAGCCGCCCGAGAACCTTCAACCCTATATCACGATAAAAGCACGCTTCAGACATATGGCCGCATTGTCTGCATCCGAACACTGTCGGGGACGCATTAATCTGTCAAGCTGGTTCAGCAAGTAGGACCCACTTTGAGTCATTTAATTCAATCTGCCTCAGCTGACAGCTGCGTGCTGACAGTGCTCTCAAGATGCAGCGAGTCTCTGAAAAGATAGAAGATAAAGGAGAGATTTTCTTGGCAAACGAGGAGAAAAAGTCACACCCCTGCGCTCAGGCCAGATGAGGTTTTTCTGATGGGACCGAATCGGAGGCAAAAAGACACAATAGTTGCGGCTGATCATACAGTACCCGCGCTGTAAGAACCGGGCCAGCAACCGGTCGTCACATTTTGGTGTTGTCATATTGAGTCATCATCTCCGCATTACCAATATGCTCCTTCATGCTGGTGCGCTGAGCGCTTTCACACAGCTCCCCAATAATTGCCCAGGCAGGGTTGGCGACACATCTAAATCCTTGTCCTCTGGCTTCCCAAATTCCCACCGCGGACATCCTGTGCTGTTGTTAAACCTCGTGTAATCAGGACAAGGCAGGATGAGGAGTTGTGCCTTCCACACATTCCAGACCGGGATAAGTCCCGATCATCATTCCAGTGCCAGAGATCAGCCCCCTCCAGGTTTTCGAATTCTACCACCAGGAAAATCCCATTTACAATGTCAAGGATGAACCCCCCACCCACCATGAGTGCATTGTAAAAATCTGCTTCCTCGTAGAAACACTATTGCATTTTATTATTAGAGAGATTGATTTTATTATAGTTAGAACCAAACATTATCTGCAAACTTGTATATTTTGAAGTTAGCTAATCTTAAACATCTAATACCAATTTTATATTTTGAGAACAGTATAACGTTGAATGTATCAAGGCAATACCACTTGTCTAACCGTTATTTGCGCTGAATAAAATATAACTTGTAATCTTTATATAATAACTACCTGAAATACCCAGTAACCCAATATCCATACTAAAAAAAACTATTACATTTTCAGATAAGAAAAAATGATTTTATCATAGTTAGAACCAACTATCATCTGCAAACATGTACATTTTGAGGGTAATTCATCTAAAACTGCTGATATTACTTTTTATATTTTGAATACAGTACAACGGGTACACCGGTTTATTATGGCAATACCACTTGTCTAACCATTATTTGGTAATACAACTTGTAATCTTTATATTATAACTAGCTGAAATACCCAGTACCCAATATCCATACTAAAAAACTATATCACTTTCTTGTTAGAGAGATTTATTTGATGATAGTTAGAACCAACTGTCATCCGCAAACATGTACATTTTGAGGTTAACTCATCTCAAACATCTGATATTACTTTTTATATTTTGAATACAGTATAACGGGTGCGCTGCGTTTATTAAGGCAATACCACTTGTCTAACCATTATTTGGTAATACAACTTGTAATATTTATATATTAACTAGCTGAAATACCCGGTACCCAATATCCATACTAAAAAAAACTATTACATTTTCTTATTAGAAAGATTGATTTTATTACAGTTAGAACCAAACATTATCTGCAAACTTGTCTATTTTGAAGTTAGCTAATCTTAAACATCTAATACCAATTTTATATTTTGAGTACAGTATAACGTTGCATTTATCAAGGCAATACCACTCGTCTAACCTATTATTTGCTCTGAAAAAAATATAACTTGTAATCTTTATATAATAACTAGCTGAAATACCCAGTAACCCAATATCCATACTAAAAAAAACATTACATTTTCAGATAAGAGAGATTTATTTTATCATAGTTAGAACCAACTATCATCCGCAAACATGTACACTTTGAGGTTAATTCATTTTTAAACAGCTGATATTACTTTTGATATTTTGAGTATAGTACAACGTGTATGCTGCGTTTATCAAGGCAATACCACTTGTCTAACCATTATTTGGTAATACAACTTGTAATATTTATATATTATCTAGCTGAAATACCCGGTACCCAATATCCATACTAAAAAAAACGATTACATTTTCTTATTAGAGAGATTTATTTTATGATAGTTAGAACCAACCATCATCTGAAAACATGTACATTTTGAGGTTAACTCATCTCAAACAGCTGATATTACTTTTGATATTTTGAGTACAATGTAACAGGTGCGCTGCGTTTATTAAGGCAATACCACTTGTCTAACCATTATTTGCTCTGAATAAAATATAACTTGTAATCTTTATATAATAGCTCGCTGAAACACCCAGTACCCAATATCCACACTAAAAAAAACTATTACATTTCCTTATAGAGAGATTCATTATACCATAGTTAGAACCAACTATTATCCGCAAACATCTACATTTTGAGGTTAACTCATCTCAAACAGCTGATATTACTTTTGATATTTTGAGTATAGTACAACGGGTGCATTGCATTTATCAAGGTAATACCACTCGTCTAACCATTATTTGCTCTAAATAAAATATAACTTGTAATCTTTATATAAAACTACCTGAAATATCCAGTACCCAATATCCCTACTAAAAAAATGTACATTTTCTTATTAGAGAGATTTAATTTATGATAGTTAGAACCAACTATCATCCGCAAACATGTACATTTTGAGGTTAAGTCATCTCAAACAGCTGATATTACTTTCGATATTTTAATACAATGTAACAGGTGCGCTGCGTTTATTAAGGCAATACAACTTGTCTAACCATTATTTGCTCTGAATAAAATATAACTTGTAATCTTTATATAATAACTTGCTGAAATACCCAATACCCAATATCCACACTAAAAAAAACTATTACATTTCCTTATTAGAGAGATTTATTTTATGATAGTTAGAACCAACTACCATCCGCAAACATGTACATTTTGAGGTTAACTCATCTCAAACATCTGATATTACTTCTTATATTTTGAATACAGTATAATGGGTGAGCAGCATTTATCAAGACATTGATAATACTATGATGACGTAATAATGGCTTCACTCCTCCTTGTAATGACTACCTGAAATACCCAGTGTTTGTCCAGTTATGTTACATGAGTATATTTCAGTAAGAGTTTAAAGAAAAGGAAAATTAACTACTCAAATAGATATGACAAACATATAAAGGAATAGGATGACATAAAAAATAATAAAAACGCACAAAAGGTGAACAATTTCGGCGAATTCAAGGTGATATAATTGGAGAAAGTCGCTGAAATTGCGTAAATCATCATTTGTATGAAATATGGTATGAATTTATTTGAAATTGGACCTATTGCAAATTGTAGGGGAATATTCTGGCCTCCTCTGTGCCCCCTTACAATTTGCAAAAAGATCTTGTGAAATTGTGGAAATCTCTACATACCTACTCGAAATTGGATATATCTGAATTTTCATGGGGGTATTCTGCCCCCCATGTGCCAGGTTCACCTTGAGTTACACTCCGTCTAAAACCTTCACTTCATTTTTCTGTCTTAGAATCACACATATCGACTATTTTTCAGTATAAACAGACGAACGTTTTTGTTCTTTTTGAAAAAGAGATGAGTCTGTAGGGTCAATGCTCTTCTCTTTATCAAAAAACAAGTGATCCACATCTTCTCCATCTGTCAGATTGCAACAGTCCCTATTGACCACGGACCAGTGACTGTGTGGGAAGCTTAAGAAACGCTTGAAAAGCAAGAGTAAATAAAAAGCTTTACTTTACGAATTAATCATATCATTAGCGCTTCACACAGGCCTGCCAGCCTTCCTTTCAAAGAAAAACTCTTGTGGTTTAAACCGGCCCACGTAATTGTCGAGGATCACATCAATATATATTTGTGTAGCAGCGCAAACGCAAATGCCCACTTTGACTCCCCGAGTCTTTGTAAGGCGACCCGTCAATTTCACATCAGCTTGATATCTTGAAAAACATTATTTTCACAGATGTTTTTTTTTCACCGAGTCGTCAGGAGGCGAGATGTGTGTTTCCAGCGGAAGTGTGTCTGCACACGCCGGGCCATGTGGTTGAAGGAGTGTCACTAATAGCAGGAATTAAATTTCTGTAGATAAACATATGGAGATTGCGGGCTGTGAAATTGACTCCAGGCTGTGAAATTAAAGGCTGAGCTCCAGCGAGGTGAGCACTCCGGTTGTTCAGGGGTGGAGCGTCGCAACACTGTACGACGTGTAACGCGCCACAATTCAATTAGTGGCCTTGATCATCTCCTTAAGCGGGACTGTTGCGGTGTGACTTTGCAATCCGGGGGGCTCGGAGACCGTGGCTCAATCTCGGCGAGATATTTGATTTATTTGTTCATTAAGGAACTCTCTGCAGACGCCCGACCTCTCATCAATCCCTGTTCACATCCAGGCCTCGGAACAATCAACGGAAACTCTTGTCCTCTTCTCTCTCTCGCATTGTCGCCACTGTCCCTTTGCTGGAATTCTCAAGGAAAAAAACCCAGCAGTGTGATAATCCTACCCAAGTGGATTAAATTTGAAATAGTTATGTGTGGGGGTGGGTTGGAGAAAAGGGCAGTGAAAAGCTTGAAGGATTAAGTCGGAGCTGATATACTGGTGTGGCAGCAGCAACATGCCATCCAAGAGATTCCTGTCTCTATAATAGAAAGGAAAGAAACGAACAGTTTGGACAGGAAGTACGTCTGCTTGGATCATTTTGCACCCGTTTGAGTCGTGTCGTTCGAAATTTATCTTGACACATGTAACATGTAACATGTAATACAACTGATTTCCCTATTGATATCACTGGGACTGGCGCGTATCCAAGTTAAAGAAACATTTTTCTATCGTTCTATCTGTGTGTTTTTGGACTGCGGGAGGAAACTAAAGTTCCGGAGTAAACCTACAAACTCTACAAAGAGTTAGCAGGAAGCTAAAAGCTGGCTACCTAGTTAACTGTAACTGTACTCTAAACTAGTACTTACATGTTGTAAAGATGCAGCAAGTCTCTTATCATGACCATGTTTTGAATTTGTATTACTTACCTATAAATTTCTCACCCGTCTAAAATCTTGGCGAACGAGAGGTTACGAGAGCGGAGTCCATTATGATGTCATAATGGCTTCACTGCTCTTCCAGCCAGCAGTGATCACGACCCGCTTTGATTATACAATGAGTCCCTTGGAGGTGGAGACTTCCAGGATTGTTGACACGCGGTAAAAAACAAGTTTTCAGTGGGTGGGGCTTAAACACATTTTTAATGTAAATATTTAAATGAAAAGAGAGATTTGTACAAACAGACACATACTGATGTGTACAATAAAGGTCAAAAATCCATTTAAGACTCAATACATTAGGGTTAAATCCCCCAGATACCAGAAGCCAACAGAACCACATCATCTGCAAAGAGTAGCAGCTCCGTCTTTGGTTGGGTCATGTTTTAGGTTGCATTTTTCGTTTTTATTGTTTTTTTCTTTCCTAAAATGAAGACACCCAGTAGAACAAAGTTTTGGAGTGTTACTAGAACGAATACACACTGATAAAAGCCTGACACTAAGTTTTTTAGATGAAAACCGAAGTCTAATGAAGCATTCAGAACGACAATCAAAACTGACGCAAACGCAATTTGACGCGTGAATTATACAAGCTTGTGTTGAGGAGGAAGTGTTATTCATATCCATTTTCATGCTTTATTTTATAATGTTTATCTCTCCCTAGGCGATCACTTTGTCAGCATCAGTAATGCCCATAAATCCTTCTGTGGAGGAGATTAGTTGGTAAGAAGTGCTGCTGTCTGCAGTAATTAAAATTTTTGCCGGATTGCCAGGGTTTTTTTTTCCTTTTTCCGCCGTCTCCTCCAAAACAGCCCTTAGTAGTTGTCCTTTTGTCCCTCGCAGCAGTCGGAATGAATTACAAGAACATATCAGACTCAAAAAAGTGGGTTCAATCATGCTAAAATGAACAGTCAAAAATGTATCTATTTCAACTCAACTGGTTTTGGCAAGAATTTAAGGATTTTCAGTCATTAAACTATGTGCAAGATATTGCTTGATATTAAGCAATGTTTAGCGAGTACGGACAAAACCCTGGAGTCACACCAAAAATCTGGAAATAATTCAGCAGTTTTAAATACTACTTCTTAATGGACAACTTATTGAGAACCACAGGGCTTGTTGTTTTTTTCGTTGCATATTTGAAAAATAAACTCTCCATCTGGTCCTGGAAGGGCCTGTGGTCTCCTCCGGACACATCATGGTGACTTTTTTTTTTACAGGAGGCCAAACTATGTCAAGTATCTACTCTTTATATTTTCCCTCTAGCGAAGTACAACCGGCACTGTATCACATCTAAGTTGCATTGTTCTCCCGCTCTGAACCGGAGGCGATAAATCATTTTCACTTGATGCATTGACTCACTCAAATGTATACCTGAGCGCTACTTTTATTTCACATTTAGTTTATCCGTCTTTTTTGTGCCACTGCTCAAATATTGAATGACCTGTTGTTGTGGAGCCACAGAACTGTCCAAACAACTTGCTGTGATTTCTTTCTTTATTCTATTCATGGTTTATTATGTTGTTTATTTCTTCTTTTTCCTGTTGATATTTTCTCATGCGTTTTGATTATAACTATTGTGAGAGGCTATCAAGCCGGGAGACAAACAGAAGCATAAAAATAGCCTCACTATGATGATAGAAAGAAACTCAAAACAAGAAAGTAAAAATAGGATTAAAGTTTAATACTGCCATAATGATTTACTCTTGTTGTATTTCTCTTTCTTTTAAAGCACAAAGGAAACAAGCAAAAGTTAGTTTGGAAACACAAAGTGTGAGAAAACAAAAAGGGAAAAAAAAAGAAGTTTTAAAACACCTAAAGGGATCAAAATTGATCCTGAGAATAGAAAAGTAAAAAAAAAAGTTAGACTACAGTAAGTTTTCAGAAACCTTGTACATTATTAGTTTTACTTTTTGGCCCCTGGGCCGCACTCTGCCACGATCCGATTCACTCCGTCAGAATAATATCTGAAAAATGTACGCAGGCATGGAATGACACCCGTTTAAAAAAAAAATTAAAGCATTTATTTCTTTATATTATTGATCGTGTTACCCCTGCAGTTTCTTAGAATATATATATACATAGAATACATACATTTGTAAAGAGCTCTTATTAAAACAAGGCAAATCCAGTAGAGGTTAAACCAGTTGAAGAGTTGAAAATGTTAGTTATATTCGGTGCGTCCCAAATCTCGCACTTCTGCACTTACACTTAATATTTTGAGTGCACAAGTGCAGTATGTGAAAATGTAGTGAGTAACTTGCACTCAATTGGTGCCCTCAAATGGCCAGTAAATTGAGTGTGGATCGATGGACACTTTACACCCTTAACGGCCGCCATCTTAACGACCTAGCTGGCGCTAAACGGAAACTACGTCACTGACAAAGCGTGTTCGGAGAAGATACCGGCGTAAATGTGTCGCGAAAACACTCATTTTTCCAAAAAACAACAAAACAACAATATTAACACAACTTAATTACTTGTTTTGATTGGCGATAAGTGCTGTCAAGTGTTGACGATAGAGTTTCAACGGTCGGTTGCAATCAGCGTTAAAAAGTAGTAGAAGAAGGAAACATCACATCATTTAAAACGTGATGGCGCCACCTACTGACCTCTAAACAACAACTGCTTCATGAAGCTTCATCACTAAGTTTTACACCTTTTTTTTTATCAAAAAGTTTGCAGTCACTTTATTCATATATATCTTTGTTTAGCACTTCATTTAAGAGCTTAAAGAAGGGTTAAAGCTCACAACATGAAACTTTGTAACATAATTGTAGACCTAGATGGCTCAAATGATTTTCTTACGATTCATTTTGATTAATCACGATTAAAAAGCTTTTACTTTAATCCTGTTTAATTGTGAAACACATAAGGCAAAAGGAAATAATTAATGCATTTTTTTAAAATTGTAAACACACACTAAATATATAAATTGTTTTTTTTTTCTCTAATTTGTTAACCAATTACTAAGAAAATCTGTAAGTGTAATTTCCCATAAGTGTGTAGCGACAGTGATTGAATTGAGACAGTACTACCCTATAGAAATTTTCACACCGCACAAGTAAGTGAGAAGTGCGCAATTTGAGACGTAGCAATTGTCTTTGCGATTTAATTTTTGGGCTCCTATGGAATTCAGTTAGAGTCAACCTTAAAAAAAAAATCTCACATGTTAATTTCCCCACACAAGCATACATCAGTTAGGAATGGGTTTTGTCAACATTTCTAGGAAATCTAATCCTTTATTTTTGCTGACGTACAGCAGTACAAATACAAGTGAAGACAAACTACACCTGTCAGCCATTGGCTCCTGAAATTGTATTTCACGACGCCGAAGCTCATATCTCGACAATTGCATTCAATCACAAATAGAATAAAATGCTTCTGTGCATCATGTTGCAGCATCAGCAATATGCAAACACGCGTCCGGCCCGAGAGAACGATAATTTGTGATGCCCACAAACATGCTTCTATCTCTATCTGTGGTGCATTTCTGGAGCAGTGTTAGGGATAGTCTCATGATTTATAGAAGGCCGGGCTTCATCCATCAATCACTGTTATGGTTTTTTCAAATGTTTTTACCCCAGAAGACCTTCAGCTATTGTGTTTACTTGCGGTATCAAGTTCTTACTTGTAGATCAGAGTCGAAATTTGTTACAAATCTTTAGAAGAACCACTTTGTTATCTGCTTCTTAGGGTCTTGTTTAATTTTACATCCTTTCCTTTTATAAGATGGCAACGAAAAAATGTAATCCCACAGTGGATATATAACTTTTTTTATGTGCCAATGTAAGAAGTACCGTATTTGTCGGACTATAAAGTGCTCAGGAAGGCTTTATAACGAAACCTTTGGACAGATTTTTGAGTGCCGTGTACCATCTTGAGTTATTTGAAGTCCTTAAAACATAAGGATATTAGAGAATATTCCAAAAAACATATTAAATGTCGTATTAGAGAAAAATTTTACCTTAGGGACTTTTAGACCTTCTTAAGTGAAGTCTACTGTCATCAATCCCTTTAATTCTAATTTGATAACCTCAAGAAGTTAACCAACCAGAATCAACGCGGTGAAGACTTTATGGAATCCAATGTGAAGTAAAAGTAATGTATATTGGTTTGGAGAAAATGGGGGAAATTGACCAATTACAGTTTGATTCTCAGCAGAGTGATAAGAGGGGGGGATTTAAATGGCAGGTAAATATGCTGACAATGTTGCTAGAAGACCACAAATAATCAAAATGAACAAAAAAAACCTTCAGAATTACAATTAGAGTCTGAGTTAATAAAAACAAGTTGAAAGATGTTCACAAGCAGTCAATTATTGGATAAAATCAGCATCATCTCTGAGTCAGGAGAGTCACACAAGTGACGATATTCTGCACGACCTTGTATTTTGAAATTAAAGCTCATATCAGGATCTTATCTAGCCTTATCTGATCCAGACTTATACAGTCATTTATGCAAAATATTTAGTGGAGTTTTAAATAATTTAGGCCATTTAGGTTTAACTTTATGTGTTATTATTTTTTTTTTAGAGATCTGCTCAAATAACAAAAATTTTGAAACTTTTGCTTTAGAGAGTAATTCCACAGTAGAAGTCCCAGCATTTTCCTGTTCTACCTACAAAACCCACAGTACAGCCGATTGGCTGGAAACCCCCTGTGGACACTTTTTTTGTTGTGTAAACCATGCGATCATTGTAGCACCACAGGAGGGAACATGGTGAGAGGGAGCTGGGGAGGGAGTTTCCAGCCAATCGGCTGGCCTGTGGGTTTTATAGCTTAAAAAAGACAAATGGCTGCTCTCTGGGACTTCTAGTGTTAACCATGTAGCCTAAATAAGCCTTGTTAAAGTTACTTTTTGAGGAGAGTTTTATTCATTTAGTTTTTTGTCGGTGATAGTTGAAGTGAATGGTAAACTGTGTTTACCAAACTATTGCAAATTTCTTTGTGTTGATGGTGTTCTCTTTCTACATTTCTAATATGTTTCACCCTTTAAAACAGAATTTTAACTGTAGTTTCGATCCCATCATGAATCTTTTCGTGCTTCCCTTTAGAAAACTCCCATTTCAATAACCTAATACATTACGTATGCATTTTTTTTTAAAGGCTGTAAATCCCTTTTCTTGTCTAATTGTCATCACGGCACATTCATCACTTATCTTCCCCTAAAACACAACATAAGCTAAACTTTCTGTCCCCGGCCATCAGGCGGAGTAAGATAAATGGTTTTATCTGTAATTGTGTCTATTGCACTACACTGGCTCTGACATAAATTCCCTGCTGATAAGAAGGAGCTCTTCTCAGGCCAGCAGGCACGTTCTCAGCTACTGTGTCTCCTTGCGGAGCGTAGCGCTGAAATAAGACCCCTTTGGACAATCATTTACACAGTATTTCAAAGGATACGATAAAGATTTAGCTGTTAAGGGCGTGATTTGAGTGCAATGAATCTTGCTGCAATTAGATTAATATCACATACTTCGGATGTAGAAATAACGTTTTTTTTTTGTTTTTTTCCTTCCCCAGCACTCTCACTGTAATCAATTGTAAATCCAGGCCGGTGTGAAACATCCATAGATCTTAATCCCGGGATCCAACCATCAGCAGTATTGACGCTGAGACTGATGGCTGAGAGCATCGACTCAGGAAACTGCAGGGAACATTAGACTGAGCGACTGGTTGTCCGTCTTAGAGGAAAGTCACTGACATCTATCGAATCCTTAAAGTTCAGCTGACACTGGCATTTGAGAATGTGAGCGTTTCGTGGCGCATCAATGAGTGACAGAGAATTACAAGACATGGCAGTTTCCACCATTATTTTCCCATTGAAGTGTATTTAAGTTAATACATAACGTTCATATAGAATAAAAAAGACCTTCTTTAGACATGTTTGGTCTATAATATGATTTAATTTTTCTCTTAAAGTGTATTTAAGTTAATACATAACGTTTATATAGAATAAAAAATACCTTCTCTAAAAACATGTTTGGGCTATAATATGATGTCATTTTTCTATTTAAGTGTATTTAAGTTAATATATAACGTTTATATAGAATAAAAAATACCTTCTTTTAGACATGTTTGGTCTATAATATGATTTAATATTTCTGTTTAAGTGAATTTAAGTTAATACATAACGTTTATCGTTTATATAGAATAAAAAAGACCTTCTTTAGACATGTTTGGTCTAT
Organism: Callionymus lyra; assembly: GCF_982586985.1. Classification (NCBI taxonomy): domain Eukaryota; kingdom Metazoa; phylum Chordata; class Actinopteri; order Syngnathiformes; family Callionymidae; genus Callionymus; species Callionymus lyra. The sequence continues at coordinate 12,812,366 of NC_141831.1, forward strand.
AATATGATTTAATTTTTCGCTTAAAGTGTATTTAAGTTAATACATAACGTTTATATAGAATAAAAAGAACCTTTTTCTTAGACATGTTTGGGCTATAATATGATTACATTTTTCTGTTTAAGTGAATTTAAGTTAATACATAACGTTCATATAGAATAAAAAATACCTTCTTCAGACATGTTTGGTCTATAATATGATTTTTCTTTTCTGTTTAAGTGTATTTAAGTTAATATATAATTTTTATATAGAATAAAAATACCTTTTTTTAGACATGTTTGGTCTATAATAAGATTTAATTTTTCTCTTTAAGTGTATTTAAGTTAATACATAACGTTTATATAGAATAAAAATACCTTTTTTTAGACATGTTTGGTCTATAATACGATTTATTTTTTCTGTTTAAGTGTATTTAAATGAATACATGAAGTTTATATAGAATAAAAAAAAACTTCTTTAGACATGTTTGGGCTATAATATCATTTAATTTTTCTCTTTAAGTGTATTTAAGTTAAAATATAAAGTTTATATAAAATAACAAGGACCTCTTCACACTAATGTTCAGCCTATGCTATGATTTTATTTTTCTAATTAAAAGAATTTAAGTTAATACATAAAGTTTATATAGAATAAAACAGACCCTCTTTACACCCATGTTGGGCCTATAATATGATTACATGTTCTATTAAATTGAATTTAAGTTAATATATAAAGTTTATATAGAATAAAACAGACCCTCTTTACACCCATGTTTGGTCCATGATATGACTTTTTGTTTTGTTTTATGTAAATTGACTAGTGGTTACACATAAAATACACATTTCTTATTTTATTCGAGTTGTAGGAAGTTAGCATAATTAACTAAAAGTTGTAGTTATAACTTTAGGAAGAAGAATTAATGAAAAAAAGAAGGTTGAATTTGCATCATTAATCATTTAAAGTTTGGTTCAATGTTCACACAGAAAAAATATTCTTGGCCCTGATAAACATTAAGCTTTATATGAAGGTAAAGTGACTGAAATGTATTAAACTTAATCCTGTATAGGAATATGGATCCATCCATCAATATCTACTGCTCATCCAAGGTCACGGAAGCAGCAGCAGGATCTCTTAGGGAAGGTGAAGACACCCTATTATAAATTAAAAATACTTTTCGTCCGCTTATATGAGAGTACGAAGATGGAGAGCTTCACCTTTTATGGTTGGATCTAAACTACTTCTACATCTAAATTGACAATACAGAGACATCATACTAATATTTATACATTTAATTGGACATTTAGATGGAACGGGCTTAACAAAATCACTTAAGAAACATAAAATGAAATCATGTTTTTGGACCATTGTTTAAAAGATATTTTTCTTCACCCAAAATGGAAATTTCACAAATGTTCTACTCACTTGACTAAGAGGGGAATCATCAGCATGTTTTCTTTGGAGTTACAGGCAGAGATGTTTGTCCATATGATGCTCACCTCGTCAAAAAAAACATTCTTAAAGAGTTACCCAAAATTCAAATTTCACTCATTTTCTACTCACCCTCATGTCGACAAAGGGTTGGAATTTTTTTCAGAGTAATACCTTCCTTTTTGGAGTTATAGAAATGTCCATTTTCATTTAGCAACTGGAGCTCAGTTGTCTTTATCTTCATCTTTGTCCAAAAATACAAACTTAAAAACATCCAAATACCTCCATACTGTTCGTGTGTAACGTCCATCTTGTATTGAAGCGACATGAGGAATCGTCTTGGAAAAAAATAAACAAGTCTATATTTTAAGATTGTTTTTAGCGGACGCTGCTAGGTTAGCTGCCAGGCCAGCTTCGTCTTCATCTATGTCCAAAAAGACACACCAAAAACGATTCCAAATACCTTCATACTGCTCGTCTGTAACGTCCATCTTGTATTGAAGCCTTGGCATTAGGAATTATTCCTAAAAAAATAAAAGAAGACTATATTTTTAGATGGTTTGTAGCAGAAGCTAAAGGCTAAGCTTGGCCGAAATTTACAAAGGTATTTGGGTCTTTTTTGGCGTGTATTTTTGGACTAAAAAATAGTTGTGACTATCATATGAACATCATCTGTTGATGTTTTACTCAAAAATAATCCCAACCCTTAGTCGACATAAGGGTGAGTATAAAACGAGTTTTGAATTTCCAACTATCACTTTAAGATTTGATGGTCCAAAAAAAGAATCATAAGATAAATATCTATAAAAATCCCTACTAATCTATACTGTATACAACCAAATCTTTATTTCTTCCAAGAAGTACAGTATATTTATCTTTTCCCACCCAACATAAGGTTCTAAAAAAAGAGAATTCAGCTCTTGAAGAGAAACCACTGCATCACTTTCACGACCCCGTTCTTTATTGCTGTAAAGTATTTCTTTAAGACTAATGTGTTCTTTCCGGTCCAGTTGAGATGATATATATTCCGACCCCACCTCCAGGCATGTGCGGAGAGAGAGGTCGCCGTCCTTCAAAAACCCTCCCCTCGCTCTGGAGCCGCTCAAAGCGTTTGACACACTGATGTGTCGGGTCCGTCGAAGCAAGGGGCCGTGAATCTTGTCGGGTGACTTTTTACTCTGACGGCGGCTCATGTTGTCACACAATTTAGACAGCTACTCTGCAATTATTTAAGCATTTAAGTCACACGCCGCAAGTGCCACTCAGACCTCGGGCCTTTTTTTTTTTTTTTGAAGATGGAAATAACACTTTCCACAAAAAAAAATCAGTCAGAGAGACGAGAAGCAATTAATTTCGCACACTGGGTAATTGAAATGAATGTCTTGTACCTGATGTTCTACGCTGTTTAATAAGAGAGGAGGAGAAAATAGTTTTCGTCTTAATTATCCATCCATTACATGCTGTATTATCTGCCGAGTAAATGTGACCAAATCTCGGCTGCACAGCCATGACTCGCTAACCTGATAAAAAATAATGCTTATCTTGTAGTATCTGATACCACATGTGCTGGCTGGACTTTTTTTTTTTTTTTTTGCCGTGTTGGTATACGGCCAGATTTAACGGATTAGAGCAGATTTGTATTTCGTAATAGCGCCACAGTGAGCTCGACCCGACGACTGTGACGGCAGACCGTCCACTCAGATTAACCTGAAAATGTTGAACTGAATTTATCTGTCGCTTTTTCTTCTTTTTTTTTTTTTTCCTGTTGCTAGACTCCCCACACGCTGGTTAGTATATGTTCTGAGAGTTTCTGATAAGTCCACATCCTGTCTGCTGGGAAGATATCACTGAGAGAAAATCTTGCTCCGGAACATAAAGGTGTATATCACTGTCAAGCTCCCACCGACACATAGAAAGACAGACTGGAAGTAGGGAGAAGAAAAAAAAAAAAAGAAAAAGATATCACACACTTCTATAACATCCACCACCTGCAATATGTACTGCAACTTTAGATTAAAACAAATATATATATATGAAAACCACACTTTTATTAACTCTAGGAAAAAATATCTGTAGCGTGAGTTTGCAAAAATAATAAACATAAGAAGGATAACAAGTTATTTCTTGAGAACGTGAGACAAATATTAATTTAACAGACGAAGAAACAGGATTAAATAGTAACAATAAAAAATGTTTTTTCTGGCTGCAACTCAAAGTCTTGTAATCACTGTTGTTCTCTCCTTCAAATGTATTCCAGAGCGACGTCCTTTTCCCTTTCAGTTTGTCCTCTTTTGAATTGCTATTGATGAGGATGTGCAGACATTAGCAATCTTCTGGCTGGTAATGGATTCTGGAAATTGAAGTTGGTGGAAAAAAACTATTGGATATTAAAACAAGGTACAAGGTGTTGGAGACATATTTGCTTGGACGGATGTCTGGGTTGCAGCGCGGCGGGTTAAGATTGAAGAGTGTAAAATAGAACTTCTATCTGCTAGAAGTAGTTTTTGTGACAAAAAAAGTAAAATGAAAAAATAAAAAATGGTGCTTCAACAAGTTGTCACTTTATATGAGAACGTTTTCAACATGTTAATATATGTTTATTATGTCCAACAATAGAGGGAAGATTTTGCACAATCTCTGCAGCCATGTCTCCACAATTACACAGAATATGCTATCATTTGAGTGATTTTGATTAATCCGTCTCCGGTTGGATTTTTGTTTTTGCCGTAGCAATGGCTCCATCAATTCAGCTCAGCGGTGGTTGAACGCAAGAGGAATTCAATCACATTAACAAAAAACGGAAGCATTTGATTACAATTCAAAATAAAACTGTACCGAAAGAAATCACTTTTAAGTTCATGCAAATGTAACTATTTTGCAACTTCATAGACGCAGACCTTTGCCTTCCCTCTCGTTGAATTGCTTCTTCACGCCTTGCTCGTGATGGGCTCAGGAATCTTTGTGAAGTGGCATCCTGATTTTTCAGAGCCGCTGCTCTCTTAACTAAAATAGTGTTTTAGTGACACTTCACAATCAAGAGTGTCAACTACTGAGCTCTGAAAAAAAAAAAGGATGAGGCCTGAAGCTTCGTCGGATATTGAAGTACAGACTAAAGTGTTGGGGCACTAATAATAGCTATTTTAATAATAATGATTTTGTAAGTAAGTAAGTAAGTAATTTGTATTTATATAGCGCTTTTCCAGACCAGGGTCACAAAGGGCTTAAACAATCAAAACAAAATTCAATAAATATATATATATATATATTTTTAAATATAATAATACATCATATAAATACATTTGTGATCATATTTAATAAACCAAATGGCCTTATGTAGATTTAACTCAAAAAATTGAATGTATAAAAGATTTGACATTGTCACATCCGATTCTTAAGGTACTAAATTGATTCAATTAAATTTATAACCCGCTCTTGAACAAATGGTATTAAAATGTATCTTGTCCCCCCCTTTTCTTTTAAACAACAGTTCTACTTTCCTTTTTTTTTTGTTTAATATTATGTATTTATTCTATTTATAACATATTATTAACTTATTTGTATTTATAGTTTATATACATTCATTATTATATGCAATATTTATAATGTTATTTATTTATTCTCTTTATACTATATTGCACTATTTATTTTTATACTTTTTATATATACACCTATCTGAAGTGTTTTTTAACGGTTGCCAAGCAACGGAATTCCATTGCCAGTTTCACTGCTGTGTTTTCTGTGCAATGACAATAAAAGAAAGTCTAAAGTCTAAAGTCTACTTCATGTGTGCTTTGCCCTCTGAATGCTGTCGAAAACCCATAACAACAGCCTGTAGAGGGCAGAGCACCCATGAAGTAGAACCACGGTTCCAAATGTTACTGTAACTGGGTTGTTTTACATACAAAAAAAATAAATAAATAGACTCTTAAGTTTAAAAGTGTATTTGTCATGTGAGTTTGGAATGAGTTATACCTACGCCAAGGTCATGGTGCATATATAGTATATAGTGTTCAAGCTTCAACCTGACGTTAAATCGCTGCTGTGCGATGACGTGCAAATAATCAATCACATGCTCTAATAATCAACGTTATAACATTTTTATTAAACAGATATAAAGCCCTAATAAGAGGTCTACCTTTGTAACATGCACCTGCATTGGGGGAAAAAGATGCTCCAATAGAATAATGGCCATTATGGCTGAAAATACTTCCAAAAAAATGTGTGGTAAAGGAACCGAAGCGCGGTTTTGTTTCGGCTCCAGCTCCGGTGTGTGTGTGTGTGTGTGTGTGCGTGTGTGTGCGTGTGTGTGTTATATCTCACACAGGTGGAGCTCTGCCCTGATTGACTGTGACATTTGTGATAAAAGCACTGACCATAAAGCGTCGAGCCGAAGCCTGAGCGAGCCTCACAGCCTCTCCTTTAGTTATGCTCGACACCCTCGTGCCTCCGTCTCGTTGGGGTAGCTGCCCTTCAGCAAAAGCTGCCACGTTGGTCGGCGTCCTCCCTGACGTGAGCTAAAGTGAGTCACATCACGGCCGAAGGGAACTGAGGCTTTTCTTTTTTGTTACTACCTCTATCACAATGACCTTTTTTTTTTTTTCCTGCTCCGTCATGCGTTAAAACAACAAAGGAATGTAAAAATATTGTTATATTTGATTCACCGAACCAGCTGTCGGTCTATTGTCGCGGTCATGTGCGCCATCCATTTTTTCGGAAGCAGAAGCGAGAAGATAATGATCACTTCCTGCTGTCTGCTTAACTTGAGCGGCTCTTTGTGGCATCGTCAAGGTACCGTCCTTAAGCACGATCGTTCGGTCGGGGTTGGAGGGGGAAGAGATTTTTGGTGTGTGTGCCTCAGCTGAAGATAATATTCCCAACATGTTGGAATAAAGCGCCCGTTGATCCGCTCGCTCCTCTACAGAATAAACAAACAGCCACAGATGTGAATTACGGCTTTTGATATACGGCGATGTCTGTGGCATGTGTGATGACGGGTTTGGGAAAAAAAAAAAAGAAAAAGAAAAATGGCGTGGGCGTTCGAGGCCCACCTGCTGCGTTTAAAGACCGTTTCGCGTATCGAGAGGAGCATACAAAAGAGGCATGAAAGGAAGCATGAAAAGAATCTTTATTGTTAAAACATCGACAGCCGAGGATCTCTTGATGTTCTTCTACCAATTAGCGCTTCTCCCGGTGTTTCTTTTTCCTCCCGACTGTAGTTCTAGATTGAAGCACGCCACGTGAAGTCTTCTCGAATTTCAACCAAAGCAGTTTAAATTGGTCTCAAGAGCCGCCCGTGTAAAAATAAGAATCCTCCAAATAAATTTCCCCTCATTTGAAAAGTAGTAATTAATCACCCAAGACTTTTTCCTTATTCAAAAGAAACTTCCGGTGCATGATTTTCATTCGTGGACGATTCCTTAATGTTCTGTGTAACGTTTCAAGAATACCAAAGAGAAGCCGATTCTCCAACTGCAAACACGAGGAAATAAACAAACTCCGAATCCAATCGTTTGCAAATGACCGAATGAATACGTGGGTGAAAAGAAAAAAGGGCCTCATTTGTCTTGCACTCTTGGTTTACGAGCATCGCGGCCGATACCATCGACTGGGTTTGGACCGTGTGGACGTTTTTGGCTTGGTCTTAGCTGAGATAAGGAGGAGCTCGGTGGAGAATGCTACTGCATGTCCACGTAGACGAGAGATGGTTGAGATATTCTGGGCTGCGACTCGTTTTTTACCTTCCCCCCGAAAAGGTGAACGAAAGCTACAAGAGTATTTGAATACACACGTTTATGATGACAGTTTGAGTTGTTAATTCTTAAGTCAATGTGGATGATTTGGTTGACGCAACGGAAGTTCTTTTTCCTGATTGTACAGTCGGAAAAAATCTAATTTTCTTCTCTTAATAGTGAATAAAATGATCATCTTGTCTTGTTAAATAAATAAAAGGTTTAATTTTAGCCAAAAATGGCTTTGTTTCTAGGTCTTTTCTTAAAGGATTTTTAAGAGTTCTTGTTTTGATATAATGGGAAAATGGAATATCTGTTGACTAATAAGACTAATATGTCGTCACTCGTTGTAATAAATGATGGATGATCATCATTTATACGATATTGAATGTCGCCCTGTTGGCTTCATGAGTCTCCAAACCTTCCATTTTATGAACCAGTTTCTAAATCGTACACTCAAGTAATCCTTAAATCCAATGGGGATCATGGGTAATCAACCATTTGACACGAGCGTCTCAATGAGGGATTAAGTAAAAACCTCTGTTTTTAAATGAGTTAACCGAAAAAAAAACAAAGCAAATCAGTTGGTACATAGAATTTATACACCAAAAAATAAATAAACCTTTATTTTGATTGATATTAACAATCAATTATTAATCCCAATTATATTTCTATAATCTTTTTTTGCATTATCACAAAATCATGTATATACAGCTTTAAATTGAAAATGATAATTACATTAATTTCAAATACTTATTAATATAGTAACCATTCATTCAAAATGCTACTAAAGAAGGAAGGTTATTCGAATAAGCATATATATTTCCATATGTACTCAAGTACTGGTATAATCAGATTTAGTAATTCATAACATGTATTCCTTTAAGCATAATAAAACAAATTAAGATCCACAGAGTTCAGAAGACACGACTACAAATGGAAGAATGTTCGTGTGAGTTTGACCATGTGTTGGTAACTGTATGCTTTATAGATTTGAGTGGGTTGAAGTAACAGTAAGTAAGTAAGTAATTTGTATTTATACAGCGCTGTTCCAGACCAGGGTCACAAAGCGCTTAAACAATCAAAACAATATTCAATAAAGTATATACTTTAAAGCTGTAACTTCTTTGTTATTTAAGCCAGTTTATTGACTTGTGGCCCCCTAGTGGTCGGCTGACCACAGGTCGAATTAGACTGTAGTTAAACCTCTTATGAATGAACCCCCTTCATGGTCAACTATTAAAGTTTAATTCATTGTTTGGCCCTAATATGAGAAAAAAAGGACTTTCATAGTATATTGGAAATTTAAAAAATGATGAGTCAACAGTTTTAATGTTACCATCATATATTATATTACATTGATACAACAATTAAACAACTGATGTAAGAATAAGCTTCAATCTAATGAAAATATGTTACTACACAGATACGATCGCAAGATCATAGCAAAACTTTGTCGCCTTCTTTCACAAAAAAAACAGTGAAAAAAGAACAAACGTTCTTAAATGCTCTAGTTGGCAGCGAATCACTGTTTCGTGCTCATCAAAATCTCATATATTTTCTTCCTTTTCTTTTCTTTTGCATGAACGATTGCACAATATCACTGAGTGTTCCGGACATGATTTTAAACATCTAAGACGGATTAAAAAAAAAAGAAAAGAAATGAAAGTGAGATCACGCAGCTCCGCTCGGTTTGCACAGTGGATGTGGTAGACGTGTCTCTCGGAGGATAAAATATTATCCCATCTATGGGATTACTTTGAGGAAAAGTTGGTAAGCGTCATGTAAATCTGCAGTCGGAACACGGTGGCACTGCTCGTTCTCTTGTGGCAATTTTACAAAAACCTTAAAATTAAAATTGATTTTTCAAAATATCGTATTATGAATTTATATTTTGGGGCTTTATTTATTCTACTTATTAAACGTATTTCCGACTTTCAAGCTCAAATAAAAAGCCTCCTAAATCACGTGAGTTTGCAGAACATCGCAGTGGCTTGAAATCTAATTAAGGTAAAGCCATAAAGAACTTTTTTTTTTTACTACCCAAAATAAGGTGATCAGATGAATCTTTTAAGGCAAAGTAAATAGCTTTGTTGTGCTTTTTTTTTTGTGCGTGTGAAGAGGTCTCACGTTTTAAGTTTTAGTTTATGAGGAACAACAGCTGCTTGCCAAGAGACTTTTCATCACCCAGGTTTTTTTTTGTTTATGCCCATCTGACTCTGACATTTCAGAATTTACAGACCCCGTGAGTCTTGACGAAGTCGTAACTGCTTTCATTTGTTTTGAAACTAAAATATGTCCAAACAACAGGTTTAAAATCTGCTGGAGTCGACTGTATCCTCTCGTCCTCAGTCATCACCCGAGATCTCGCTGGATAAAATCGTTTCTTTATGACTCGAGCAGTCGGAGAATGAATTAAAACATATAAATTAAAAGACACTGCAAATATTTGTACTAAAAATCAAATTATTTTATTTTATAAAGACCTAAAGTGATAGTTCACAAAAATTTCACTAATTTTCTACTCGCCCTCATGTCGACTAAGGGTTGGGATTTTGTTTTAGGTAATCCGATCCTTTTTAAAAGTTATAGGCAAAAATGTGTGTTAATTTTAATGTAGCGACAAATTCAATTTTTTTACTACCCAAAATAAGGTGATCAGATGAATCTTTTAAGGCAAAGTAAATAGCTTTGTTGTGCTTTTTATTTTTCTGCGTGTGAAGAGGTCTCACGTTTTAAGTTTTAGTTTATGAGGAACAACAGCTGCTTGCCAAGAGACTTTTCATCACCCAGGTTTTTTTTTTGTTTATGCCCATCTGCCCGTGCTTCAGCTTTATTAGTTCTACTGATGTACTCGCAATGGTGATTTAGATCGCTTCATAATAAGCTGCTCTTCATCCATGTGGCACTCGCTTTCATCTCCCGGCGGGAAACATATGAGGCCGAGGTACAACATCTAACTCTCCCCAGTCCAGAAAAAAAAAAAAAAAGAAAAGCTTTTGATTTAAAGCTTCATATACGATCAAACTTGCATCGGCCAGTGGGCATTTTAGAGCCCATTGAGGGGTCCCGGTGTTCCCTCTTCCACCCACTGATGTCAGGTTACACCATAAAAACTCACTCTTAACACTCGGTCACTTCTTTCCTATCTTTCTTTCTCTGGGCATATTTTGTTGGATGCATTTTCTTGTAAATACCTTTGCATATTATACAAGTATATATATATATATATATATATATATATATATATATATATATATCTTACAGTACAACTTGGAATCCAGTAGGATCTGGAATCCTAATAATACAGATTGGAATTCCAAACTGTACAAGATGATTCAGTCTATTTCCCAAAACATTTTGATGTCATCCAAATTTCTTCTATTAGAATTGGAGACTTTCCTGGTAGAATTCCCATTTGTCCTAGGACAGATTGGATTCCAATAATCAGATCCCAATACAGTAGTAGGATTCTAATCGCTCCTAGTACTTATTACATTATTTATCGTGAAATACATGCTTTACTTGTGCAATACATGCACTTCTGTTATCGTATTGCATTCCTTCTTCTCCCCACTGATGTCAGGTTACACAATAAAAACTTCTTTCCCATCTTTCTTTTTCTGGGCATATTTTGTTGGATGCATTTCTTGTAAATACCTTTGCATATTATACAAGTGTGTATATAAATGTCACAGTACAAATTGGAATCCAGTAGGATCTGGAATCCTACTAGTACAGATTGGAATACATGATTCAGTATATTTTCCAAAACATTTTGATTTAATCCAAATTTCTCCGATTAGAATTGGAGATTTTCCTGGTAGAATTCCCATTTGTCGTAGTACAGATTGGAATTCCAATATTCAGATCCCAATACAGTAGTAGGATTCAAATCTCTCCTTGTAGAGATTGGAATTCACTAATAGACTCTGGAATCCTCCTAGGAAAGATTGGAATTCCAAACTGTACTCGTAGGATTCCAGATCCTACTGGATTCCAACCTGTACTCTGACATATAATTTTCCTTTTTTAAATACTTATTACATTATTTATTGTGAAATACACGCTTTAATTTTGCAATACATGCACTTCTGTTATCGTATTGCATTCTCTAATCGGTGTTGCGACGTCATATAATGTTGAATGTTATCGGAATAAAACCACAAGCTAGAAAAAAAATAAAAAAATACTGAAAGACATTATTGACAAAAAATGATGTAGTGGTCCAGTTGAGTTGAAGGAACTTTTAATACTTTTGGAAATATAGAGCTTACTTTGTAGTAGTGGTGTGAAAAAAAAAGAAAGAATATGGCGATAAGATTCATATCACGATGCAGGTGCAACAACATTGTATTGTGATACTGTAGCAACAAGGATGTATGTGTAGTATTGTCGAGTACTTTAATTTAAAGACCACATGACTCTTGACGAAGTCGTAACTGCTTTCATTTGTTTTGAAACTAAAATATGTCCAAACAACAGGTTTAAAATCTTCTGGAGTTGACTGTATCCTCTCGTCCTCAGTCATCACCCGAGATCTCGCTGGATAAGATTGTTTCTTTATGACTCGAGCAGCCGGAGAATGAATTAAAACACATAAATTAAACGACACTGCAAATATTTGTACTAAAAATCAAATTATTTTATTTTATAAAGACCTAAAGTGATAGTTCACAAAAATTTCACTCATTTTCTACTCACCCTCATGTCGACTAAGGGTTGGGATTTTGTTTTAGGTAATCCGATCCTTTTTAAAAGTTATAGGCAAAAATGTGTGTTAATTTTAATGTAGCGACAAATTCTCAGTAGTAGCCCTCTTTACCCACTTAAAACTCCTCTACTGTATCCTCTGGTCCCCAGTATCTCGCTGGATTTCACTAATGCTTAAGGTGAGGAGAACATAATGTGTAATTGCGTGTCAAAATGTCAATTGTATATAGAAAAAAAAGAATGTACACACAACTTATTAAAATATAAAACATTTAATACTTGATGATGATAAAAAATAAATTATGATATTAATGAAATAATTATAAAAAAAGCGCAGAGGTTAAATGTTTATGCATCTTAATTAAAATCACGCTTACATAGATAAGATTACAGAGCAGAGAAGCAGAATGACTGCACGAATGCTCCTACCCAGGTGCAAAACAAATAGACTCAGGGACTCATTCATTCCTCGGGCTATTAAATTGTAAAATTCTGAGTTCGGGGGCAGGAGTGAAGTGAGAGTATCTGGATGTTCTATGTTAGTCTTTGTATCCTTTGTCTTTGTTGTTTTTCTTTGACCTATGTTCTTTGTCTTTATCTTTAGACTTAGATTGTGTCATCTTGTTCTTTCTCTTTATGTTCTTCTTCTTATTTTATTTTTTATGTATTATTTTTTATTGTTTATGGAAAATTGCTGGCTATTGGAAAAAAACAATAACGTTTTACCTTACCTTACCTTATAACATTTCTGACACAATTTAAAATCCAATAATTGTACAATCATACTACAGATCAAGCCAAATGTCCGAGCTAAACGTCTTCCAATAGCAATAAATAAACAGAAGTGCAAACCGGAAGCGCCTGTGGCCGACTTTCTTTCTACCGTCCCCCCTCGCCCCTCAAACCCCCCGATCCAAGTCCGACCCAGTGTGCTCAGACAAAGCTGTTCTACCGTGCTAAAGTAGGTACGAGTGGCAGCCCATGTCAATCACTGCCAAGCGGTTCAGAGCCTGGCACTGCAAACACCGCTGCAGGCTACGGTGAGAATGTGCCGCGCAATTACTTTATCAGTCTCGCCAGACAATCTCACTGACAAAAGCAAAGAAGATTATCCCATCCATCCTCTCGCAACAAATGCATCGGAACATATTTTCCTGATGAATGCAGGTTTTCTTTGTGAGCGCAAAACATATAGAATGTACCTTCTTTTTTTTTTCTTTTTTTTTCTTTCTCAAGAACACGGTACTTTCGCAGCCCTGTATCTATCAGAGCAGGAAGCAGCATCATCCATCACTGTCACTGTTAATATTGTTTCCCCCGTGCCTCCCAATAGGCAGCTTGTGTTTTGGTTTACAGCGTTTATGTTTTCAGACTTGTGTACTCACAGGCCCTCACCTGGCTTCGCTCTCTGGCATCCCCCTGCCAACACGCATAAAACTAATTTCAACATTACATGCAGGGAGCATATTAAACTGCTCGACTGGTAGACGAGTCTCTTTCTTTTTTTCCTGCCGCCGCTCTATCGTCGTCGCCTCCGGGTTAGAGTAGTGGATTTGTTTGTTTTATTTGGATTATGCTACTGGAATGTGATTTTTAATGATAACGGCGAAAACAGTTATTTTATCGTTTAAAACTTTTGTTCAAGCAAAACATTATTCAATAAATGATGCTCGTAAAAAAACTTTGAAACGTCTATAATTCACGAGTATTTCAGTTAAAATCGATTTATTACGAGATCAAAGCTGTATAAAAACATTTAACAGGAGATTAAGGTTGTAGGAAAATCATTTGTTTCAAGATTAAAGTTGTGCAAAAAATATTTATTAAGAGATTAGATGTTTCGATGTTGCTAACTTTGACGGAGGTTCTTTATTTTAATACGACTTTAATCTCAAGGATAAAAACATTTTCGTACAACTTTGATTTCGTAAGACTTTAATCTCGTAATGAAGTATTTTCTTGTGACTTATACTCGTAATAAATTATTTTCCAAAGACTTCAATTTCGTAATTGAATTTTTTTTGTACGACTTTAATCCGGTAATAAAGTATTTTCCATGACTTTAAACTCGTAAATAAAGTTTTTTTTAAAGCCTTAAATCTCATAATAAAGTATTTTGGTTTGACTTTAATATCATAATAAATCATTGTTTAAAGGCTTCAAAAGGTATTTTCGTAAAACTTTAATCTCATGATAAATTATTTTCTCATGACTTAAAACTCATAAATAAATGATCATCAAAAGCTTTTAATCTCGTAATATATAATTTTGTACAACTTTGATCTCGTTATAATATATATGTTTTGATTTGCTTGGCTCTTATACTATCTTTTTTAAAAGGAAGGAAAAACAAACCTTTACAAACACATCAAAACAATGTTGTTCAAAATGGTTTCTAATCATAAATTGTTTCTTTTATGTTAAACTTGCTTGTTATCATCTCTTCAGATAGTCCTGGAAAAGCTTGAGGTGTTCTGTGAGCTGATTGAAGAAATGAAAGACTTGTATCTTTTGTCCACGGAAATAAAAAACAGAGTTTAAGTAGCAATACTTTTGGTGTAATAAGTCGGTAGTTTATCATTCAGTTAAGTATTTGAACCACAAACTGTGTGAGTTATCAGCACAAAAAATAGTCAAATAGATGTGAATCAATGAAGTGATTCTGTAGTTTCACCCAAAATTCAAATTTTACTCATTTTATTTTTACCATCATAGCGACTAAGGGTTGGAAATGTCTGTCTTTCATGGAATTACAGTTAAAAGTTTTTTTTTCATCACGGTTTTGATGGTATTTGACAAAGACATGTCTCTAGTTCAACACTGTAGAAAACTGACAAGAAACAAAAAAGCTTCCTTCAACTGAGGAAAATCTCTAAACTTTGGAAAATGTTGTCACAGCATGATCCGGAGCTTATAATAAATAAATGCTTTTGTGTCTTCTCGTCTGGACTATTGTAACAGTTTGTTTTAGTATCAAAACAAGAAGGATCTGTCTCGCCTGCAGTTAATACAAAACTCTGCAGCGAGAATTCTGACCAGCTATAGTAGAAGAACTCACATTTCTGCAATCCTTAAATCTCAACAAATGACTTACTTACATACTTACTTAAATCCAGGAAATATTTCTTACCGAGTATGTCGTATATATATGGTTTAAATTGAACAAAAATGTGATACTACTTTAAATAAATATATTTTACTGTAGCCAATAGCAAAACAATTCTATTTCTATATGAAGCAGTTGTTTATTTTTTTTTCTAATGGCACACAGTTTCTTGAGATGATTGTGGATTGATTTGTTTTCCAAGATCAAGTTGTGGCAATTTTAGTAACATGCACAGTGGGAGAACACTGAAGTACTGTGTCACATGTTGCCTAAGTCCAGATTGAAGTATTGAAGGGCTTTGATGGTAAAAAATACATTTTCATACGGCGACGAAACCACGGTCAGGGCCTTCAGCCTTCAAGCGTTCCAACCGTTTCTCTCTAATGCATTTACATGTGGGTCTGAAATCCCTTCTTTTTTTTTTTTTTAAACCCAGAACTTCGAGGTATTCCAGGTTTCAAACTGTGTGGAAACAGGTGGTCGACTGACGACTGTCGAAAGCTAAAACTTGACAGCCGCGGGAGGTTCCACATGTTACAATAGAAAGCCATGCATGTGTAACAAGGAAGAAAAGATTTAAAGCAGCAGCTTTTTTCTTCATATATATATATTGTTGTCGTGGACCTCACATTGATTTCCAACCGCCTGTCACGTTTATGAAAAAATACATCGTCCTTGTTGACTTTTTTCACCTTTTGCTTCAACGATTCTGTTTCTATGGGGTTTTTTTTCTTCGTCTCCTTTACGAAAACATGTGATTCTGACAGTTGTAATCACAGACAAGGACTTTTTTTTTCTTTTCTCAACCGCTCTAACTCCCAACACTTGAATAGACGGAGGTCAAGGTTCACTATTGAAGTCTTTGCATGAACTGACTTCTTCTATAAGTGTACAAATCTCCAGTATACACTTGTGTATTGTGTTTATTAGACAGCTGCCAAAGTACATTTCTCGTAAAAAAAAAAAAAAAGCACTTAATGGTTGAGTGAAGAAAATGGAAAAAAAATAAAAAATAACTGCGGCAGTTTCTTGAAAACAAGATAGCAGAAAATGACGACAACTGTTATATAAAACCAATTAGTGCTCGCATGGAAGTTAAAATTGATTTAATTGCGTGTGATTAGCTTAGCATCTGGTCGTTTTGCCGCGATCCGTCATAAAAGTACCAACTCTATTATGTCTCCGCTTTTTGCATGAAACGATAGCTCCGTGAGTCATGAGTGTGTTTCCGAACTGAAGGGCTCCCCAGTTTACTGGTTCATAAACAAATACAGTAGGTAGAGTTGCGGTTTTCGTACATCACACTGTTTTCATTGAAACTGTCGTATTTTTGTTCCTTGGGACAGTAGACTCGTGGTTACCGCGCCAAGAATAAGGTTGCTGGTTTGCTTTCAGCTCATCCCGACTCTTTGTCTTTTCTCTGCAGAGTTTACTCTGAGTACTCTTGTTTCCTCCCCCAGTCCAAAAAAAACAGAGATGTTAGTGTGTGTGTGAATGGTTGTGTTTCGGCTAATGTGAACATGTTACGTTAGCATTTGGTCGACTAGTCAAGCTTACCTACAACAATACAAGCTTAAAAATGTATAACTAATGGATTGAGAAAAATTTTACGCTTTAACGCTATAAGCGCTAATGTGAACTCGTTAAGTTAGCATTTGGTCGGCTAGTCAAGCTAACCTACAACAACACACGCTTAAAGACTTATCAATAATGGATTGAGACAACAATAACGTTTTAGCGCAATAAGCGCTAATGTGAACTTGGTAAGATAGCATTTGGTCGGCTAGTCAAGCAAACCTACAACAATAAACGCTTTAAGACTCATCACTAATGGATTGAGACAAATTAATGTTTTACCGTATAATCGCTAATGTGAACTTGTTGAATTAGCATATGGTTGGCGAGTCAGGCTAACCTAGAACAAAATACGTGTAAAGACTTATCACTAATGGATTGAGACAAAATTTACGTTTTAATGTTACTAATGCTAATGTGAACTCGTTACGTTAGCATACGTTAGCTAACCTACAACAATACCTGTTTGTAGTGTATTCTACATACCAGTGTTTGATACATTCGTGAAGGATTTTTGGCATCTTTTTACCAATATTGATTCATTGGTAAATAAGTATATTTGTGCTAATATTGTGAATTTCTGTCTACATTGGGCAAGGACCATAAGTTACACGGAGGATCCACCAAATACCCCAAATATTAAAAAAAAGAAGTCATTATTCGTGAAAAATGATGCATGTCCAGTCCAGGTAGCTTTAAAAACGTCACTTCTCTACTGCTGTTTTTTTTGGTGGGCGTTGAAAATACACCATATACTGAATAAAATAGGCCCTAATGATGAATAAAAACGTTTGTGCCAAAAACAGCAACAAGAGAGCCAAACTGGATCTGAGCGGAGATGCTTGACAGCAAGAGAGCAGGAACTTTTGGCCAAGACAAGCTACTCTAAATGTGTTGCTTCGCTTCCAGCCAAAAGAAAAAAAAAACTTCTCGGTTTAAATTAAAAAAAAGACTTTTAAAAAATAGGAGTCTACATGTTTTAATTAGAACAGCGAGCGACTCCAAGAGCACCGAGTGACCCCGAATAGCTATTAACTGGTTTGATCCACTAGACCTTGCGTAGAGTCCTTGCAGCCAGGGATCCCTGCTATAAACTGGATTATTCTATATATGTTATATAAAGCTCTTTATCACAAGATCACGTGAGTCAAATGTAAACGAAGTGCTGATACCAATTAACATACGGAAAATGTTTTCCGCGTCTATCTATAGAAAAGGTTTTCAATCTATTTGTTGAACGTGTTGAAGTAATAGATGAGAAATAACATGTAACGTTAGCATTTGGTCAGCTAGTTAAGCTAACCTACAACTATGAACGCTTTAAGACTCATCACTAATGGATTGAGACAAAATTAATGTTTTAACGCAATAAGCTCTAATGTGAACTTGTTAAATTAGCATTTGGTCGGCTAGTCAAGCTAACCTACAACAACACACACTTAAAGACTAATCTCTAATGGAATGAGACAAAATTAATGTTTTAATGCTATAAACGCTAATGTGAACTTGTTAAATTAGCATATGGTTGGCTAGTCATGCTAACCTACAACAATACACGCTTAAAGACTAATCAATAATTGATTGAGACAAAATTAACGTCTTTATGTTTCGAGCACCAATGTGAATATGTTACGTTAGCATATGGTCGGCTAGTCAAGCTAACCTACTACAATACACGCTTAAAAATGTATCGCTAATGGATTGAGACAAAATGAACATTTTAACGCTAAAGGCGCTAATGTGAACTTGTTAAATTAGCATATGGTCGGCTAGTCAAGCTAACTTACAACAATACACGATTAAAGACTTATCATTAATGTATTTAGACAAAATTAATGTTTTAACGTTACTAGCGCCAATGTGAACTTTTTACATTAGCATTTGGTCGGCTAGTCAAGCTAACATACAACAACACATGCTTAAAGATCACTAATGGATTGAGACGTTGGACACATTTGCGTCAACCACTGCTTAAATAAACTAAATCTAAACCCTGAACAATAACATCCGCACATTAATTGTTTTTTCACGTCCGTTACCGTGCTCCAATCAGAAACTACAACAACCACCTACTTTTTTAGACAAACGTTTTTCCTTCACCCTCAGCTCTTTTCTTAATTGACTACAACGTGGAGTAAATGAGAAGAAAATGAAAAGATAAATTTCCCTAATGGAAGGAAATGAAGTGTGAAAAGACTGATTCCTAGCAGTATTTTTCTGTGATGTAATTTATGGCCTGACGGAAATACAACAATTGGATGTAGAACACCTTGTTCTTTTAGGCAGTTTTTTTGTCCATGAGATATATTTTTTTTTAATCACTTGATGCAAATGATAGATATTCTGATTGTGTTTTCGGAATTAATTGCGCGTCTCTCCTCGAGGATCGTTCGTCTCTGAGGTGGGTTCTGTTTGCAGCCGGCAGGCGATACCGGTCTCGCATATGCTAATAAGTTTGCGGCGTAAGGTCTGTTTTGGCTCGAAAGGTCGAGTCTCACGAGAGCACATTAAGACGCTGTTTGTTTAAATCTGCTCTGAAGGACAAACGCTCAATGAACCGGAACTCCCGTCGCTCTGTAATAAAAAAACGAAAAAAAAAGGGGGAAAAGTTGCGGTTACGCTCAATAAAGTCAAAGATTGAGATTCAGAATCCATCCCTTCTTCTCGTCTGCTTTTCTGTGAGGGGGGGAAAGTAAAGGAAAAAAGGATCTAAATTGCCGTCTGAGCAGTGGGTTTCTCCGACTGTTACTTATTTTCTGTTTATTTGCTTGAAAGGCTTCCAGCCAGTGCGTGCTTAATTGAATTTTCTACATCTTCTTCATGCTACTTTTTTAAATCCATTTCCACTTGTGTGCACCTGTCACACCCACAAACCAAATGAAATTATCAATTCATTAAGCTGACTAATGGACTCATTTATCAGTTTCAGTCCATTATCCCCCGAAGCTATTTCTAATCGCTTCTCTTTCTTAGAGCAACACTACACAGATTTGATTTTTTTTTTTTTTTTTTTTCACTCCTGGGGTTGACTTAATTATACATGTGTCCTCAATGTTTCCATTATCATACTCATCACAGAGGAATGCTAACCCAACCCGAGCCTGAACCTAAACTTGGCTTAACATGGAACTTACGGAGTTGTCGAGGCGCAAAAAGGCGATTCCGTTTGCAAGAACGCTCACAGACGTGGGAAGGAAGAAAAAAAAACACGTCAGCATCCTTCGTGAAAACAATGTTGGAGCAATAATTAAAAAGGATTTTTTTTCCATCTTAGCATTGTCATGACTTTTAAGTTACGATAGTAAGAAATGGTTATTTGTAAAGCGCCTTTCTAGACCAGGGTCACAAACTGCTTGAACAATCAAAAGCAAAACACAGTTAAAATACATTAACAAGTCTAAAAGGCCGAGACAAACACAGGTGTTCCACAAAAAGCCTGCACAAATAAGAAGGTCTTAATATGTTTCTTGAAGGAGTCAGTAGATCATCAAACACAGAGGAAGATCGTTCCAAAGCTGAGGAGCAACAGCCTGGATGGATTTCTCTCCTCTGGTCCTGAACCGTGTGCGAGAAACCATCAGTAGATTCTGATCCACAGACCTCAGAGCCCGAGTTGGGGTGTAAGGCTGGATCAGATAACTGATGGAAGGTCTGACCATGAATAGATCTGAAAGTAAGAACCAGAATTGAATTTAAATTTAAATTAATCCTGAAAGAAGCAGCCAGTGAAGAGTTTTAAGGATCAGGGAAATGTGAGTTATTCTACTAGAGACTGCTCCTTCTTGTTTAGACATGAAAAATGCACGTTTTTTTTCGGAACTATTCATCATGTCGAGGCTTCAATACAAGACAGACGTTACAGACGAGCAGTATGGAGGTATTTGGATGTTTTTAAGTTTGTCTCTTTGGACGAAGATGAATACGAAGACAACTGAGCTCCAGACGCTAAGTTAAAATGAGAAAACATTTTTGTCTATAACTCAGAAAATCAGGCAAGAGCCTGCACGAATAAAACGGTCTTCAGATGTTTTTTTTCAAGTAGTCAGTAGTAGATTCCATCAAACGCAGAGGAAGAGGAAGCTCTGAAAGTAAGAAGCAGAATTTTAAAGTTGATCCTGAAATAAACTGGCATCCAGTGATGAGTATTAAGGATCGGGGAAATGTGAGTTCTTCTACTAGAGCGGGTCAGAATTCTCGCTTTTTTTATTCGTTTTTTATATTGAATGCAGGCGAGACAGCTCCTTCTTGTTAAGACACGAAAATAAACTGTTGCAATAGTCTAAACAAGAAGACACAAACCAGGGATTAAAAGATGTAGATCGTGTTGTGACATCATTTTCCTAAATTTAGACTTTTAACACTTGTCCAATTATGCTGTCTTTGGACGAAGATGACGACGAAGACAACTGAGCTCCAGTCGCTACATTAAAATGAACAAACCTTTTTGCTTATAACTCCTTAAAAGGGAACAGATTACTCTTAACAAAATCCCAACCCTTAGTCGACATGAGGGCGAGTGAAAACTGTGTGAAGTTTAAACCATCACTTTAATGTTCTGTGAATCACTTTGTTGAAGAACATTAAAAAAAAACAGTCTGAATCCCTCACTTGCACTTCTTCTTCCCTCAAGTCAAAAGATTTACTGAAAATGTGCGTCGCTCACTCCCTTATCTCAACAGCCGGAATTCTTCCGATTCAGATATTTTCCTGCAAATCGGACACACTTTTGAGACGAGTCTTTGTACGAGTGTCAAGTCATCCGAAGTCACTGACTCAGTATAATAAACACGATACGTCACCACGAATGGCTGCGATTCAAGACTCGTGTCTCAGGATTAAAATCTTGGGAGGTTGACAGTCTCGCTTTTCTTACCCACGTAATTCCTTTTTTCTCACCTCCCGATGACAACATCCTCGGGGGGACACATCCGTCAACCCCCCCCCCCCCCCCCCATCCTCCAAGTCCACGTGGTGGTCTTCAGGTTGTTGTAAAACAGATCCGCTACGTTTAAAAAAAAATCCAGGGGTCACGGCACCATAAGTGTCATTATGAGTGATTCTGGATCAAGGGTAGTCAGGAGCGGGAAAAAAAAAAACAACAACCTCCTGGAGGAGGCGTTGAAGGGGCCGCGAGTCTGAGCCTGAACGGAAGCTGTCTATTGATTGGCTTGTCTAGTGACTCTCGGTTGTAATAAGGAAATAAAAGCCCCTGGATATCCAGAGATTGATGTCAATCAGCGGCCGCCTCGAGTGTGACTTGTCCCATCTCATTAGCACGCCTTCCATGCACCGAGTGTTCTCTGATGGCTCCATTGATACGCCACCGTCGAGAGGGGAGGGGGGCTCTCGCTTAGGAATCTGAAGGAGGTTGGGGGTGGGAGGGGGGATTCCCTAATGATCGCTCGCTCCGTCATTTTTTTCCACGGCAAAAAAAAAAGAGCGAGCGTCTGTCATGGATGCGCGGGCAATGGTGGGAGCTCATCATCTCGTGTGAATGTCACATATGGCTGTTTAATTAGACTCTTAAATGAAAATTTTTTTTTAAAAGGCCCCGGAACAATCTTTTACACCGACTCACTGGAGCAATTTTTTATCTTTTTTATCTTTTTTAATTCCAAGTTGCTGTGATTAAAACAATGTGCAGGGTTTTTTTTTTTTTCCCAAAGACCTGGGCTTCCTTCTAAATCTCTTTCTTAATGGTTCATCTCAGGCCCATTAAACCAAAAACCTCCCCCAGGACGATAAATTGAATTCCATTGTATTTTTTCCTTGTCTCTCCTCAGGACAGGACGACCGCCATCGCCGGTTCTGTCGCGTTAATTACCACCTTTAATTTATGAATGCGCTCTAATTAGCCGGTGCTTATGTTTTTGCGATTTGATGTAGTTACATATTTATAAGCTCCCAACTGTGCAGTCTGGCAGGAAGCTCTCGGCTATTTTTTTTCAGAGTAGTTTGTCAACTGTAGGAAACGAGAGCGTGTTAGTGTTGGCAATGTTTTTCTGTTGCCACGGTCCAAGTGTCGTTAAAGTTATACAGTCGTAGCGCAATTGAACCATATTTTTTACCATATTTCTTTATCCTGTTTTATATGTCTAATTTTTAGTAAGTATTACAGTATGTATGTGTTTATTAATTCAATGGAATATTAAAAAAGGCTATTTATTATTAACTACATGTGTAAATATGATAATATTTCTTGAATCATTGGGTAAATATTGCATTTTTTATTACCAGTTTTATATGGTCAGATAAAAATAATATCATGAGCCTTAAGCGATACATTGACAGCTGATAATACTGTTTTTTTTTTTTTTAATATACAAATACATACATATCAATTTAGTTGGACCAGTAGATAGTAAAAACTCATTTTATTCAGTTAATTATTCAATTTATATCAGACAATGTTAAAATAAAAAATAAAAAATGGTAAAATAAAGTGAGAAAAGAGCTTTAAAATAAAATAAAATATGAGTGATATGTAGGAAAAGAAGAAGGAACCCAATAGGTATTATAATTAAACTTCTTCTTCATAGAGGAATAAATAAAACCTTTTTTAAAAAAAACATTTTAACACTTGGTTTGTTAATATGATATGTATTACGATTACCATGAGTATTATTTCTTGGCGAAATGTCTCAAATTTTCGATAAAATATTGTAGGTACTTTTTGATGGGATGTTCATCTTCTGAAGCTGCTTTAGATGTATTTTGTTTATATATATATATTTTTCTCATATTAGAAAAATATCTGGTGAAATGAAAAATAAAAAGGGAAAAATAAATGAAGTAATTATGTGATTTGTTGGAATAACCTGATAGGTATTGTAACTAAACTTTTTCTTTGTAGAGAAAGACACTTTTGAAAATATAAAACTATATAAAAAGGTAAAAAGGTGTTTCTTTTTACTATAATAAGTAAAACTATGAGTATTATAACTTAAAAAGAAATGTGTCAAATAATGACTTTTTAATCCCCAGAACATGTGTAGATCGTCTGCTGCCATGTCTGCTGTTGTGTACTCACTAACACGGTTGTGTTGTTACCACCACACATTTGTGCAGATTCTGTCTTTAAATAGTACTAAAAGGTGGACATTTCAAAGTACTCTCAGCCTCAAAGGGAAAAAAAGGTGGTGGGTAAAGAGGGTTAATGCAGGTTGAAGCCTCTTTTTTTTTTATAAAATAGAAATCACAGAAACCCATTATTTTTCATCTTATGTAGGTTTAATAAAACATGGAAAAATGGTGTTTGATGTGCAGTATTTCCCGCTGCGTAACTGTGTAAATGTTTTGCATTTATATTCGTTGTTTACCCTTCTTATCGACCCAGAACGTCCTTCAACACGCGCCACCCTTAATTCACCAGATAAGAAGTTGAATTCGGTGCAAAATTGATCGTAGCTTTTTTTTTTCGTAAAAGCTGAATCAGCGCATCATGCGACGACAACGACGTGCCAGCTCAACCCATTGAAATTTAAATCATCTGGCAGGCAGATGGAATTACCAGTCGCTGTGTTTACCGTGTGAACTTAGCTTCTGTTAACGCTGTAAATTGAATTTGTCATCAAGAACACAGCGTGTTACGATCATTTTCAGATGCCCATGATTTGAGACTTCCATGACATGGCTGGTGGAACGGTTTGCTGGAATACTTCATGAAGGATTTCTGGAAAGAAAAAACCAACAGCAGCTGTTTTTTTTCTTGTTGTTGTCTTCCCACTGTACACATGTGAGCTGCTCCCCAGTGAACGCTCTTAAGATGTTAGCTGTCAGACACTTCTGAAACGTTGCTTAAGATATCTCCGCTAACCTTTTTTTTTTCCTGTGTAACCGCATCACAAAAAAAACACAATTCTCTGCCGGTTAGCCCTTGATGAGAGGAACTATTTTTGGACGTACAGCCGACTGTTTATTTTTGGAGCCTGACAAAAAAAAAATAGTCCATTGTAGGAATAATTAACGACGTGCGAAAGCAGACTTGACGCGTTGACAAAAGTGGCTGATGTCACGTCTTTTTCGGCTAATTATACACACTCAAAATAACTGGATCGTGTTTCCGATTGTCTTTTATTCCGGACAGATGTGATGCATCACTTTTCTTTTGTCTATTATACTGGTTCAATCTTGCTGAAAAAATAAATGGAGTATAAATTTGTATGGGATTTGGATTTATCTTGTGATACCAGTGCCAAATTGGAACCTTTAAAACATTCCAAAACGAAATTTAAACTGGTTTTAAATATTTTTTGTAACAAAATAAAATGTTATACCATTCCCATTGCAACACAATGTGTCTGAATGATGGTATGATGTTATTGCTTTAAGGCTGTTGAAATCTGTCAAAAATACATCTAATTTGGGAGCATAATCATGTTTGCGTGAGATTGTGTACATAAGGGTCTTTGCCAGTCAAGTTCTGATGCGGAGTGCAAAAAAAATGACCATATTTAAAATATATACATTTAGACAAAAACATTTCAGGGCAAAACTGAAATCAGGCATGAAAATCTGCATTAGTTTTTGGTCTGGTTGCCATAGATTCTGTCAGAACTAGTGCCATTTTAGTATCAACCGTTAGTACCCTAAATAAGGTTTGGGTATCGGTACCGAAATTGATATCGGTACCTTCACTTTGATACTGGTTCCTGAATGATACCTTTTATTATATACCAATTTTATGATATCAATTCTTACATAAAAACGAAAAATGCCATTATTCACAGTACAAATCTTGAGAAAAAATATCCAGCTTTGGTAGATTTCCACTTGAAGTCATTTTCTTATATATAAAAAAAAAAGACAAATAATTTTAAGAGCAAGTTAACAAATCAATCAGATGTTTACTGCCTTTGTCACTTCAAAAAAATTCCACACATTATCAAGTTTTTATGCAACAAAACAATGATGCATCGATACTTGGTACTACAGAAGTATTTTCGGTTAATTCCTCAAAACAAACGTAGTTGGATAAGCAGCTCTTATTATTAAAAGTGTGGTTCAAAGATGAAAGTGTATCTAACCAGCAAAAGCTTCAAATGTCATTTCACACAATTATTATATAGTTATGGTCAAATGTTATCACTTATGCTGATGATACCCTGCTTTTATTATATCTCAGCACATTGTTTTAGAAAGAAAAAATTATATTAAAAAGTTGCTTATAGCAATCTAGAAAATCTTCATTTCTATCTATGACTATTATTTGGTCAGCCTGAAATGTAAAAAAATGTTTCTTACCAGACTTTGGTACTTTTTTCGCTGTAAACAACCAATTAAGGCTCAGAAATGAGCCCAGTCTGGTAGCAGAGCTCGCTCTGTAATCACCACTGTGAGGTCTCCAACCTGTACGTATTGATTCGGCATCGATCTGTGTTTGAGAAACTCTGCCTTAACCCAGTTCTCAATTTTCACTCCACGCTCGGACTCAATATTCTGACCCGAGGACACTCGCACGAGAAGACCACACCACCTACAGACGGGACGGTTGAACGCCGGCGAAGAGTAAAAAAAAAAAAAAAAAGGGATGGCCAACCCCAGAGTCCGAGCCGGTCTTATTTATTTTTCATTTGCTTTACCTGCAGGTTACACAAACTGTAAAGTTGCTCATGAATATTCTACAGAAATATCACTTTTACTATCTCGCACACTGGAGTGTTGACGGGCAGAACATGCATAAATAGGTGAATATATATTAACAGATGGAATTTAAGATAACATTTTTTTTTTTATTGCTAGTTTTTGTTTATTTATCAAGTTGTTAAAGGGCAACTAAAGTGCATCTTCAACTCTCCTGACTCACATGTTTTAAATGTTGAAGTCTTCCTCTCCAAGATGCAGTAGGTCCTTCATCATGACCATGTTTTGAACGTATTACTTTATAAAGTTCTCCCCCCGACTGAAATCTCGGCGAACGAGAGGTTACGAGAGCAGAGAGTTTATTACGACGTAATAATGGCTTCCCTCCTCCTCCAGGGAGCGCCAACACACCTCGCTTTGTTTATACAACCAGTCCCTTGTAGGTGGAGACTTTCGGGATCCATGACGCGCGGTGACAAACCTCAATGTCTGACTAACCACGGCAAAGTGGGTGTGGTTATGGTAAACAAGATTTCTTATGGAAAACCCAGTATTTTCAGTGGGCGGGGCTTAAGATAATTTTCTAATGTAAATATTTCAATGACAAGAGAGTTTTGTACAAACAGACACATTCTGATGATACAATAGAGTCCAGCATCTATTTAAGACTTAAGATAAACTCATGAGTTTCTCTGGAGATGTTTAAAACATTATTTATTGCCATTTCGTTTGACTTCACTTAAAAAATATGCTTCATGGGTTCCATGAAGCATATTTTTCAAATTTATAATACACCAGACCCCAAAATGTCTCACAATCAATCATACAAAAGGGCCAAAGTCTTTCAACAGTTAATGGTTAAGTCAGTTTTACTACAAACTATGAACTAGATCACTTACAATCTCCATTCATTTCCGGACCTATGATAAGATGCTGTTCCACAAGCTTTTTTTTAGGCTTGTGTCAGTGTTTCTGTTGGATACTTATTTTGTTGTTTTACAGCCAAAAGATTTTCATATTTGTACAAAAAAAATGTATATGCTAACATGAACCATTTATAGATAAAGTGGAGTCTAAACGTGACTATGTCTATCCTGGTTTAAATCATGTGATCAACAATATGTATATTCAGCAAACTGTCTTAAACTTAAACTGTCTTTGTTTTTTCTTTTTGATCCATGTTCTTTATCTATAGACTTAGATTATATCATTCTTTCTCTTTATTTCTCTTTGTTCTTGTTCTTATTTTATTTTTATTTTTATGAATAATTGCTGTATTGCTGTGTCTAATAGGAAAAAAACAATTTCTCAATAAAGTTCTACCTAACCTAACCTAAACAGGAAGTTTGATTATGATTGTCTTTTCTTCAATAGCAGTTTTGTCCCTTAGATTATCCTATAGAATCTTTAGAGATAATTCACTCGGAAAAAAAAACAAAACTTTAATTTCCAGCTGATCATCCGAGCGGGCCACATGAAATGACTTGCCGGGTCAATTGTTTTACACATTTCTTAACTGGTATCGCTGTCAAAGTTTGAGTTGTCGCCTTTCTTTACCGGCGGCGCGTAATTTTGGTCCATGGGATAAAGAAGTGATCGTAGTGAAAACATTGTGTCATCATTTCTTTAGAAAAACGTGCTAGCTAGCTTAGCATAGACTATATGAAAGGACGTAACAATACAGTCGACTCTTAACTCACTGTATTAACCAGAGTACCCGTTTGAATACAGTGTGTATAATGTGGGTTGCATACTTGTGTACTTGAAGCGAGAGACCTCCCATTCCTTACTCTTTTGAGTGTCGGGACATGTCAGCCACACTTATTCGCCTTTACAGCGCGGCTCTGGCAGCTCTTGATGTGACAGAATAAGGCTAGAAGGAAATGTTTCGCCTCCGTCTCAGAACATCAAAAAGGTCTTTGACTTGCTTATGTTGCCAAGAAAGATTAACGCGCGGTTGTCACTGGTGACAGTCGGAATCGGGTTTTGATTGTCGGTTTTCCTTCAAACGGGCAGAACAAACTTTCCCGCACACAAGCCACTCTGAAGTCAATGTGAACACATTATCTTCACCACTTGACGAAAAATAATGAGTTTTTCTGTTTGTTTGAGGGCGTGTTGTTCATCCCGACACCAAGTCAGTTTTTCCATTAAAAGATACGCACAGTGGATGGTACAAGTTAGAGGCTAATACTGTGTTGTCAATTAAAGTGATTTTCTATAATAACACTTCATGTTGACATCATATTATTGCTAAAGGCAGTGACTAGTACATAAATACAATTAAACAAATGTTTAATATATAAGCTAGCGGGTGGTAAACATTACCTTTGTATTTTCATACATAGTTGTGCATATGTTTTAGTAAGCATAAACTGTTTATTTGGGGGATTTATACATTTATATATATATACATATAGAAGATTGTTCCAAAGCTTAGGAACAACAGCCTGGAAGTATTTCTCTCTTCTGGTCTGGAAGCGTTTTCAGGAACCATCAGTAGATTCCGATCCACAGACCTCAGAGCCCGAGCTGGGGTGTAAGGCTGGATCAGATCACTGATGGAAGTTCTGACCATGAATAGCTATGAAAGTAAGAATCAGAATTTTAAAATTGATCCTGAAAGAAACTGGCAGCCAGTGAAGTGTTTTAAGGATCAGGGAAATGTGAGTTATTCTACTAGAGCGGCTCAGAATTTGAGCTGCAGAATTTTGTATTAACAGCAGGTGAGACAGCTCATATTTGGGTAACTTTATTTTTAAAAAGGTCACACGTAAAATCATGAAAACATTCAAAAGAGATTTAAAACATTTTTAAGGCTTTTAAAAAAAAGTTTAGTCTGTTTATAGTATATATTTAAGGTAATTTATAATAATATAAGTGTTATAAGTGGTGGATGAAGAGCATTACGTAGGAAGATTGTATTGTAATAACAAATTACATAATATTATTTACTGAAGTTTTTTAATCTTAACAAATACAGAGTCATTTGTGGTTACAATTTAATTACTAGTTACCTAATAGTACATCCGAAAAAATAAGCTCAAACAGTGTGAGTTGGTGTTAAAATTTTTACTACAAATTACATCATTTTACTTTTGAACAAAATGTTTATATCAACAGTATGCAGTGTGATTCGGTGTTTGAATGTAATTACAAATACAATTTTACATACTCAAAAGTTGTTCATATCAACAATATGCAGTGTTATTTGGTGTTAGAATGTAATTACAAATGACATCATTTTACTTTCGAAAATATGTTTATATCATCGGTATGCAGTATGATTTGGTGTTAAAATGTAATTTCAAATGACAAAATTTTACTTCCGAAAATATGTTTGTATCACTGGAATGCAGTGTGATTTGGTGTTACAATGTCATTACAAATACAGTAGTAAGTACTAAATACAGTGTTACTGTTAAAGTGCTTGTAGTAGTGATGAGTTGAAAATGTCTCATGATACAGTGCTTTTAGTAAAGACACTGTATCGTGATACATTTATTTATAAAGACAACTAGATAGCACTCTCTGCTTTATAATCTTTAATTCTGATCTACTTGTTTCAATAAATCCCAGGACAGTATTCAAAAGAGGGCCATCTAGTGGCCTTTCAAATAAAGAAAATAAATCATGATACACATGAGGCATCATCACTAGCTTGTAATAAGTTGACACGTTGAAGTGTTTTCTAGCTTTAAGACAGCGTTTATTGACTCGGCTGGTTCTTGTGTAAAAATATTTCTTCCTCTCCAAATGAGCAGATTTATTTACAGTGTTTTGTCACATAAATCTTGTTTGCATTTATTTACATCATTTGTACACGGATCATTGTCTAAGCACTTCCCTAATGAGAACGCTGTGCGCTCTGTTTGTCACAGGATTGTTTGTCATCTTGTAAATATGTTGAAGCGAATCCTGGACACATTCATGACTTTTTTATTTATTTTTAACTGAGGCGCTACCTTGGTGGAAAATGGATTTGAATCCATAGCTGTCGGCCGTGAATTCTTTCACCACATCGATCGATAGACCTCTAGTGAAACTTCTTCCTTCTTTCATCCATTAAAAAGAAAAAGAAAAAAAGGGTTTGACATTGAACGGTAAACAAATTAAATTCACTTGCGTTTGCTAACATTACCTATGGAACCCCGCCATAGATCTTCTAGAATCTCTTTTAAAGAAGACTTTGAATTTAGGTTATTTGAATATATGTTTTCACGAACAGGTGTTCTTTCTTTGACTTCTTTTTTCTCTTAAAAGAACCAACAAAAAGTCCAACAGATTGGCAAGAGTGCCCGACAGGCTACTAGCGTTAGCATGGAGCTTGTATCCCATTAAACTTTTCGTTCTGTGGTTTGTTGTTGTCGAACAGCTGCTGTCCTGCTACAGTGGACATTTAAAAACAAGGTTGTTTGCTTTTTATTGACCTTCAGACATGTCCCGGACAAACACGACTCCCTTCTGAATTGCGAGGCTAAAGTGGACGCTATGACTATTTGGTCTGGAATGACGGCAGGTGTTGCCAAGTTATTTTTGGTGATGATATGATGCTAACCTTGTGTGTTTATATTTGTCTTGAACTGTTGTTTTCTCAAGTTGCTTTTAGTAGCACTGAGATCTAAACTGTTTTTGGTGGGAGTTTTGTGTTGCAAAATAAAGAAAATACAGTTAAAAAATGTTGGTATGCGTTTCCCATTTTACATTGTTGTCTTGATTTTTTTTTCATTTTGTTGTCAATGTTCTTAAAATGCCTCAATATTTTTGTAATTGTAAGTATTTATCACACCGAAAACTAAATAGTCTAATATATATCTGTATATACTACCTGATGTACCTGGCTTTAGTCACTTTAATAAGCAACAAACCGTGAAAAGTATTTTAAATTTAAAGTGCAATGGCCATGTTTTAATATATACAACTATAAATATATACAATTTATTAATCCAAATTTAGCTTCAACAGAATAATTCATGAAGATATTTTCACATCAGAAGTAAAAAAAAGATGAAATGATTGGATTTTGAATATTTTGTAATGTAATTTGAGGTTTTATTGCACTTTCGTATTTTCAATCCTACAGTCAAATATTTTTGCTTATGATTATGATTTCATTTATGATAAGGAATACTGGAAGAAACAGTTGAGCAACTGAGACAGCACATACCTCTGCCAAGGAGCACATTTCAATTCACAAAAGAAGAAAACAAAAAAAAATTAAACAATGAATTGACTGTAGCCTCTCGTCCTCAGTCATCGTCCTGACCTTGCAGGGTTAAATTTTCGCTTTAATCCCGGGCGACGTAATGACTACTGCCATCAAGTGGACAGAAGGCTAATTGAAACAGCAATTGCAAGTTATATTTCCAAAAAATATAATTGTATTTTAAAGACACTTTATTGAACTATAAATAAAATAAATCACACATAATAGTACTTTCTTTAAGACAAAACACTCTTTGAAACAGTCAAGCACTGAGAGAGCACATACCTCTGCCAAGGAGGTAATTTCTAATCGAACTTGCAAACAAGAGAATATATGAAATAAAATGAAAAATATTATTTAACAATGAATTCACTGTATCCTCTTGTCCTCAGTCATCACCCGGATCTTGACAATATGTTTCTCTAATCAACTAATTCAAAGAAACTAGGCATAATTTTCAAATCGTATCATAACACAGTGTCTTCACTTCAACTGTTTCATGAAACCACATCAACCCATCACTAGTACATAATCAACATGGAAAAAAAAAAACCTCCCAAAATTCCCACATTTAACTTTTCTTCAAACAAAATTCCGAGCCCACTTCACCCGCACGTATGCGACGCTACTCATATCCTGCCCGGCGCCAACATCATCCCTCTTCCTTGTCGGCGTGAAATGTGCGCTGACAGATTCTTCCCTCATTAGGACGAACTGTCAGCCAATATGAAAGCCAATTAGCCCGTCAAATCCAAGAGGCATTGTTTCATGTGACATGTACGTCGTGCATGTAACGGGATTAACTCTTGTTTTCTTTTCAAATGTTTTGTTTCGGGGGCAATTTCTACATTGAATTCTGTATACAAATATTTTAAGCTCTTTTTTTTCTATTCAATAGGTATCTATTTTTTGGCAATGACGTCATCGTAGTGTCTTAAAATGACTGTAAATCAACCTTAGTGTCCGAAGCAAGTCAGTATTTCCTGCACCTTTTAATCTTAAGAAGCTGCCAAGTCAAATAGTAAAAAAAAAGAACAACTCAGCAGAAAAAAAAAAATCCAAGAGAAGAAAACAGAGGAAAAGCAATCCCTAAAAAGGCTTCATAAATCAGTCAAAATCTTCATTGATGCTCCAGAATTTACGGTCAAAGTGTTGGCTCAGCGGGGGATAGTGGAGAACCACAAGATCAGCGTCTTGTCAAAGCGGCTACTCTCGGAAGATTTACCGATTCCCTTTGTGTTACCAAAAAACCCTTAAAAGTTTTTCATTTTTTTCCCATCATGAAACCATGACAAAATAAAATATGGAAATCCGGATTCACCGCCAGATAGTCGTGGAAAATGACTTTCATTGGTTCTTCTGGGGCGACTTTAATACGGTGCAGTTTAATCAGTCGCTCTGAGAAAAGCTCTAGAAAAGTCAGAGCCCAGATTCTTCTATTTAATATCTCTTCTTTTCACAGCACGGGTTGGATTAATCCCTGTTTAAATTTTCAGCACGTATTGAACGCCAGAGATGAAGGAGGTTGATGGTTGGATTTGTGTTTAATGGCCTGCACGTTTAATTGCTTGTCTTCAGGAAATCTGATTAGCAGCACCGGCAACGTTGTTTGGATTTCTGTTATAATTTAACGTTTAAAAACTGGCTTTTTCCCAGAACTCTTTTGGTTATATTCTTAATTCCTCCCCTGGAATTGAAACAATTCATTTTAATTGAATTTACATCACATTTAATACGTATTAAATGAGGATGATTTCCACGATTTCAGCTCTTTTTGTTATACAAAAGGGGGGGAAAGGGGGGGCAAAAGACACCCATGAAAATTGAAATACATCCAATTTTAATAAAACTTAAACCATTTGTATAACATACTAAGTAAGAAATATTTACAGAATTTCTCTTGTCCATTTGTTTAATGTTAGGGGGTAAAAAGGGGGGCAGAAGACCCCCATGAAAATTCTAATGC
The DNA here is from genome assembly GCF_982586985.1 of Callionymus lyra. Taxonomy (NCBI): domain Eukaryota; kingdom Metazoa; phylum Chordata; class Actinopteri; order Syngnathiformes; family Callionymidae; genus Callionymus; species Callionymus lyra. The sequence continues at coordinate 12,845,647 of NC_141831.1, forward strand.
ATCCAATTTTGATGAGGTTTGAACTATTTGTATTATGTTCTATTACAAAGTATTATTTTATCAGAATCTCTGGTCCCTTTGTTTATTGTAAGGGGAGGAAAGGGGGGCAGAAGACCCCAAGTTAAATTTAAACCGTTATATTTACATTCATTTAACACCATTTTCAAATCCATATTAATAAAGAAAGGGGGGCAGAAGATGAAAATTGAAACACATCCAATTTTGATGTAATTTGAACCATTTGTAATAAAAAATACTACTAAAATAAGAAATATTTTCAGGATTTATAGTCCTTTTGTTTATTATTAGGGGATTGAAAGGGGGGGCAGAAGACCCCAATGATACTTCAAATACGTCAACATTTTATTACATTTTAACCATTTGTAATAAAAAATACTACAAAACAAGAAATATTTCCAGGATTTATGGTCCTTTTGTTTATTATTAGGGGATTGAAAGGCATCAAATAGGTTACACTTTATTCAAGTTTACAACATATAATAGCTTAAAGTCCAATTAATTTTAAACAATGTTTAATATAAAATAAATATCATTTTATTAAATATGCATAATTTCAGCTCCTTTTGGATCTTTAAGGGGGCATAAATGGGGGCAGAAGACCACTATGACGATTGTAGTACGTCCAATTTTGATAACTTTATAATCATATGTACTGTATTACATGCCAACTAAGAAATAATTCGGAAAATAATATAAATAATGTTTGTTTTCAAATTATTATTTTTTATAATCTTTGTCAATTCCATTTTTTCCCATAACCAATAAAAAATCTATTATGTTGATCTTTGCTCCTACAGAGGAAAAGCCATTTCTATCTCACTATTTACTGTACAGATCGTGTCCATTGGTAGCAGTGAGCGTCTGTTCATCTTCAGAGGCGTTTAATTTGAAATCGCAAGAGCATTGGGGCTCAGCAGGTGGGGGGTGGGAGGGGGGGGGGGTCCGAATCCGCCGCCTGTGGGCCCGGGGATTTGTCGAAACGGTCGCTCTCTCCGAGTTGCCACTCATCACCGCTGGTGTTAATCCATAACAACCGGGGACAATCTTCTTCTCTATGGAAATGGTCTTGACAAGACACTTTTTGAACCTTTTGAGAACCACCGACAGACAATATGTACGGGAGAGATTATCTGCTGTGGCCTAAAAGTGTCGTGCAATTATCTTGATATTATCACATCATCAGCATAAAAGAATGATGCCCCCCCCCCGACCCCCCTGGAGCCAAACTTGCCACTGCATCCGTGGATTATAAACAAATTGAAATGTCTTGGGAACATGAAGAAGAGGACGAGAAATCTCCTCATTCACATCCGTGGTTATAGTTATTAATATTCATACGGCTGCCGTCCTCGTGAATACGAGTCTCAGATCAGTTTCGTGGCAGTGTGACGGAGACTAACCTTGTAGTGATTTGCATCGCTTCATCTTTTGTCAACAAGTGGGATGAAGTTGATTCTACTCTCTCCAGTCAGGAGCTATTATGTACTTTCGCTCTCCAGAAAAAGAAAGAAAAAAAGGTTATGAATAAAAAAAAAAAACCTTGACCAGGCCTTGACAATCAATCAAAACTGTATTCACTCTTCGTGCTTTGAAAGAAAAATACCGGTGGAAATGAAAAATACTATTGACATTGGATCAAAAGTTTAAAAAAAAGAAGAAGAATTCAACAACAGTACAGTACTATGGGTAGACAGGATGGTACAGTGAGCCTATAGAACAGACAAACAACAAAAAACTTGGATGATATAATACGAGTATGAAAAATATATAAAGTATATTCATTCGACTAAGTTATGCATTCGTTATTTAATCAATTAATAATGAACATGTTACATGTTTATTATATTGTGTATATTTTGAGTACTGCATCTTGTTTGAACATGTCTTCATAAATATTTAATATTATTTTGTAATTAAAAATGAGGGGGTGGATGATAAAATCAGTTCAAGGGTTGTTTTTTTAATGAATGAATTTTATCCAAATTTGATCTAGATCTTGTCTTTAAATGTTTTGAGTAATTTAATTGGGGTTTCGCCCTGAATTAAGGGAAAGTTTTATTAAATTATACGTCCATGAGGTCACATTTTTCAGAGGGGAATTCTGTTCCATTTTAGCTATACAATAAAGTTCATGTTTGATGAAGGAAATTATGAAAATAATTATATAAATGAATTCTTAACCAGAACAATAATGGACAGCAAATGTACGTCACTTATACATTTAATATCTGTTATTCTACTATAATAAGTAGTTCTCATAGTTAGAATCTGGTACATTTTCAGTATCATTTCTATTTAATATGCCTAAAATGTTATTTTTAGTAACTACCGCAGAGCTGTGTGTATTGCCAAGAATCTGGTGATACGATACGTATCATGATACAATACATTAAGGACATATTTGTAGTATTGTCGAGTACTTGACTCTGGTGTTACAGAATTGACAGACTAAGTGACTCTTGACAAAGTCGTAACTGCTTTCATTCGTTTTGAAACCAAAATATGCTGGAGTCGAATGTATCCTCTCGTCCTCAGTCATCGGCAATATTGTAATGGGTTTTTTGTTGTGGAGGACATAATGACTGCTGCCATCTAGTGGCTGGAATTGAATTGCAACACAAAAAAATTGTGAATATTTGCACGTCAAAAAAATTGAATTATATCTTTTTTACACACACTTTATAGAAAAAGAAACCTTAAAAAACTATGGTAACACATAGAACATTTGCTTGAGTTTGATTTGCAAGCAAAATTTGATTGTGTTTTCTTACACCCCTACTACTGACCCAAATTCTGGAAACCTATAGATGATACAGGTTCAGTGTTGTCGTACTACCCCGAAACATTTTTCAAATCTCGTTCTTAAAAAACTAAAAATATGAGAAATACTTTAACTGAATATTTGGTTGAGACTTCAACACTGTTGGATGTGGAATTGATGAATGTAACAGGGTATATTTTATTGTAAACGAACGTGTCATATGTGTATCTTTGAATATTTATTCATGAATATTTAAAACTCAAACCCGCAACATTGTCCATACAAAAAAGCAGACTTTCCTGCAACTCTATTAAGAAGTTTTCAAACGCTACGAAGAAAATAAGTGAATGATATTCATTTTTATCTCTCAGGTGTACACAACGGCGTCAACGGGAACCCTCTGGACGCCGACAGCGACCTCTACACACACTTCCCCACACACGACCCGGAGAGAGACGTCCACGTCGTGACCACAGGCTCGCCGATGCACGGCCAGGACCACCGGCCCGTCTTTCAAGGCTTCCTGCTCCACGAGCAGCTCCTCACCAGGGACTTCGAAGGGGACCAGCACTTTTTCAGGAAGGACTCCCTCGCCCCTTATCCCACCATGCCGGGTTCCCCGTCCGAGTCCGACATGGGGGATCCCGTCACTCACCTGGTGCCCCACGAGGACGCCCCGGCCTTCTCCGACATCGCCACCACGGCGACGGCGGCCGCCACCGCTTCCCCGGCAAAGCTGTCGCGCACCGCCGCGCCGCCCACGTTCTCGAAGGACGCCACCCGATCAGCGGATAAGATAGAGCCCACCACGCAGACCCTCACGACCCACGTGACGCCCGTCAATGTCGGCGGGGCCGTGCGGAGTCAGAAGGCGCCGGGGATGTCTTCCGTCACGCCGCCCGCCGTGAAGAACGAGAAGAAGAACGCCATGAACCCGCAGAAGCAGGCGAGCACGACGTCGACCCTGATCACCACGACGACTACCATCACGACGGTCCAGTCGTCCGGTGAGTTTTTTACGCCTAAAGAATTGATCTTGTGAAAGACATACTTTCAGTTTAAAGTAAGTAAGTAAGTAAGTAATATTTATTTATATAGCGCTTTTCCAGACCAGGGTCACAAAGCGCTTTATCAATCGAAACAATACTCAAAAAAGTATATACTTTAAAGGTCAAGATAATACTCAGAACAACACAGGAGTTCCAGAAAATCAAGGAAAAGCTTGAACAAATAAAAACGTCTTAAGATGTTTCTTAAAAGAGTCAGTAGATCCATCAAGCGCAAAGAGAGAGGAAGATTGTTCTAAAGCTTAGGAGCGACAGCCTGGAAGGATTTCTCTCCTCTAGTCCTGAGCCGTGTGCGAGGAACCATAAGTAGATTCTGATCCACAGACCTCAGAGCCCGAGCTGGGGTGTAAGGCTGGATCAGATCAGTGATGTAAGGAGGAGCCTGACAATGAATAGTTAATAAGCTAGCGGGTGGTAAACATTATCTTTGTATTTTCATACATAGTTGTGCATATGTTTTAGTAAGCATAAACTGTTTATTTGGGGGATTTATACATCTATATATAAATATAGAAGGTTGTTCCAAAGCTTAGGAACAACAGCCTGGAAGGATTTCTCTCTTCTGGTCTGGAAGCGTTTTCAGGAACCATCAGTAGATTCTGATCCACAGACCTCAGAGCCCGAGCTGGGGTGTAAGGCTGGATCAGATCACTGATGGAAGTTCTGACCATGAATAGATCTGAAAGTAAGAACCAGAATTTTAAAGTTGATCCTGAAAGAAAACTGGCAGCCAGTGAAGAGTTTTAAGGATCAGAGAAATGTGAGTTCTTCTACTAGAGCGGGTCAGAATTCTCGCTGCCGAGTTCTGAATCAACTGCAGGCGAGACAGATCCTTCTTGTTAAGACATGAAAACAAACGGTTACAATAGTCCAGACGAGAAGAAACAAACGCATGGATTACAAGCTCCAGATCATGTTGTGACAACATTTTCCTAAGTTTAGAGATTTTTCTCAGTTGAAGGAAACAGTTTCTGGTCAGTTTTCTGCAGTTTTGAACAAGAGACATGTCTTTATCAAATACGACACCCAGGTTTCTCAGGCTCAGTTTGACAGACTGACCGAAGTCACCCAAGTACTGACTAATAAGTCATACGCAGGTTAAATTTAGATCCCAAAAAAAAAAAAGAGTTTCCGGTCAAAAAAACAATGCGACTCCCAGAGATTCCTGTGTCGTGCCACCAAGAGCTGACAAGCCAGATGAGCAGTGTTAGAGAGGAAATCTGCAGAGATAGTTAGAGGGTTGTGTAGCCACCGAGACACAGGTGGGCTGTCAGAAAGATCAGTGGTCCAAAGAAAAAAGGGAATTACTTCTTCTTTTTCTCTCTCTCCTACAGAGCCGTGCAGTCTGAATTTCACCGACCCGGAGGGTAACATTGAAATCCTGCAGCAACTTGACTCTGGAATAGAGTGCAACTACCTGGTGACGGTCTACCTGGGATATGGCATTGAAGTTCAGGTCGGAGCTTAAAAAAAAAATTGTTTCCCTTTTTTTTTTTGTTGGTTGTTGTCGATGATTTACGAGTGCTGCTCTGGAAAGCATCTTCTGTGTTTGAGTGTCTTTTATATACCACATATACAGGAGGTCCTAAACTTCAAATTAAAATAAAATAACGGAAAAAAAAGCTATTGATATTAAAAATAACTAAAATCATGACAAAACAAATGTATGTTATACCATTTATATTCAGATATAAAACAGTATTTTTTGGGTCTATTTTTTACTATTTGAATTATTTTCTTTAATATTTATACTTTTATATAGATTAATTCTATGCAATATTTAAAACATTATTTATTTATTCTGTTTAAATTGTATTGCACTATTTTTTAACTTATTATTAATATTTATATTTATACTTTTTATTTATATACAATCACCCTATGCTGTGTTTTTTAACGGTTGCCAAGCAACGAAATGAAGTGAAATGAAAATAAAAGACAGTCTAAGTCTAAGATATGACTAGCAAATTGCATGACTTGCAAAAAAGTGTATGTAGTATGACGTATGAGTATGAGTATTTTCACGTGTCTTAATGCTTATTTTTGTAGTAACAGAATCAAGTTTTAAAGGCTTAAAAATATATCCCATACTTTTCAAAATAAAGTAGGCGAGTCCTGTTCATTTTATTTATTACTTGAAACAACAAAATTCAATGTTAAAATGTGGCTCAAATGTTTGGCCCAGAGTAAACATTTTAACGCTGCTTTTTTAACCAATGAAACATTTTTTCCACAAAATATTTGTACCTGAATGACTCAGACTGGAAAATATTGTTGCTTTAATACATTTTTTACCTGGAAAAATTGGGATTTTTGTTGAAATATTTGCGATATGAAAGCCATCAAGTCAAGACTATTTCAAAATAAAATGGGCCAGTCCTGTTAATTTTATTTATTACTTGAAACAAGAAATTCAATGTTAAAATGTGGCTCAAATGTTTGGCCCAGAGTAAACATTTCAACACTGCTTTTTTAATCAATGAAACATTTTTTCCACAAAATATTTGTACCTCAATGAATCAGACTGGAAAGTATTGTTGCTTAAATACATTTTTTACCTGGAAAAATTGGGATTTTTGTTGAAATATTTGTGATATGAAAGCCATCAAGTCAAGACTATTTCAAAATATTTTGGACCCCTTGCGTGATTTCCAACACCTTTCTTTTACCACGGAGTTATTTATTTTTCCTTTGCTAACAAGAGTTTCTTCAACCAGTTGTCACATTTCCAAAACTCTTAACACAATTATCACAGCATCGGCCTTTTGTAGCCGAAAACCACTCACACATTGCATGCCGTGTTCGCGCGACGTGCAGTCAGTGAACACAATTCCAAAAAAAAAAATCAAAAACATGTTTTTAAACAGACCAAGCTATACCTCCCAACAGAATCATGCAATAGAAAAAACAATATTCCAATCCTTAGACTATGAAAACATTTGCTTTTGCAGGGATATCAGTTTAAAAAACAATATAGCTCATTTGGTGAAAAAATGTCGCCTAAACCCCAACAACCACTTTCTTATCTTGGCTTTTTGCTGTTTGTTTTTTTTCCTTCAAAGCATTCTAGTGTTTCACTCTTTTGTTCACTGTGAGCAACACCGTAAAAGATTGTCTGTTCCATCTTATTGTAAACTGTATTTCGACTGGACCTCCTGTAGTAAACAGAAAATCCTTTTTAATGGAATTCTTGTGTGAACAATACATATGGACAAACCAATACATTCCAATTATGAACAATGTTTTACATGTTTTGCATACATATACCCAAAAACTGAAACACAAACGTCTTTGCAGTTTTTGTATTGATATATTTGAAACGTGGTAGTTTTATTGACTGCATGTACACTGTAATACCCTGTAATTATTTGACAACATAATTTAATATTGTGTCAGATTTTCAGTGTTTTTATGAATTTAGTTTAGTAGTAAACTTACTAGTTGCTTTTTTTTTACGGTTGTGAACTTTGTTAATGTCTCTCGGATAATCAATAACTTATGATGGAGTATAAATATGCAACCGAAACAGTAATTTCTATGACAATGTTTATTTTACCTTTTTATACTTTTATACTAAAAATATACTCTGAATTCAAAGTAAAACTATGAAATTAGAAAGTTCGGGAAACGATTGTTGAATTGGATTTAATCTTAAATATTTGGTGGATGATAAGAAGTGATCTTTTATGATGGAGTATAAAGATGCAACCGAAACAGTCATTTCTATGAGAAAGTAGAAGATTTGGTAACAATGGTAACAATCAAAAATAATCCAGTGATAAAACCACGTTCTTATACTTTTATACTACAAATATACTCTGAATTCAAATCTTTGGTGATGATAAAAAGTGATCTTTTATGATGGAGTATAAAGATGCAACCAAAACAGTCATTTCTATGAAAAAGTAGAAGATTTGGTAACAATGGTAACAATCAAAAATAATCCAGTGATAAGACCATGTTCTTATACTTTTATACTACAAATATACTCTGAATTCAAATCTTTGGTGGATGATAAAAAGTTATCTTTTATGATGGAGTATAAAGATGCAACCGAAACAGTCATTTCTATGAGAAAGTAGAAGATTAGGTAACAATGGTAACAATCAAAAATAATCCAGTGATAAGACCACATTCTTATACTTTTATACTACAAATATACTCTGAATTCAAATCTTTGGTGGATGATAAAAAGTTATCTTTTATGATGGAGTATAAAGATGCAACCGAAACAGTAATTTCTATGAGAAAGTAGAAGATTTGGTAACAATGTTAACAATCAAAAATAATCCAGTGATAAGACCATGTTATTATACTTTTATACTACAAATATACTCTGAATTCAAATCTTTGGTGGATGATAAAAAGTGATCTTTTATGATGGAGTATAAAGATGCAACCGAAACAGTCATTTCTATGAGAAAGTAGAAGATTTGGTAACAATGGTAACAATCAAAAATAATCCAGTGATAAGACCATGTTCTTATACTTTTATACTACAAATATACTCTGAATTCAAATCTTTGGTGGATGATAAAAAGTTATCTTTTATGATGGAGTATAAAGATGCAACCGAAACAGTCATTTCTATGAGAAAGTAGAAGATTTGGTAACAATGGTAACAATCGACAATAATCCAGCGATAAAACCATGTTCTTATACTTTTATACTACAAATATACTCTGAATTCAAATCTTTGGTGGATGATAAAAAGTTATCTTTTATGATGGAGTATAAAGATGCAACCGAAACAGTCATTTCTATGAGAAAGTAGAAGATTTGGTAACAATGGTAACAATCAAAAATAATCCAGTGATAAGACCATGTTCTTATACTTTTATACTACAAATATACTCTTAATTCAAATCTTTGGTGGATGATAAAAAGTTATCTTTTATGATGGAGTATAAAGATGCAACCGAAACAGTCATTTCTATGAGAAAGTAGAAGATTTGGTAACAATGGTAACAATCGACAATAATCCAGCGATAAAACCATGTTCTTATACTACAAATATACTCTGAATTCAAAGTAAAACTATGAAATTAGAAAGTTCGGGAAATTATTGTTGAATTGGATTGTAATCCTAAATCTTTGGTAGATGATAAAAAAGTTTATGATGGAGTATAAAGATGCAACCGAAACAGTAATTTCTATGAGAAAGTAGAAGATTTGGTAACAATGGTAACAATCAAAAATAATCCAGTGATAAGACCATGTTCTTATACTTTTATACTACAAATATACTCTGAATTCAAATCTTTGGTGAATGATAAAAAGTTATCTTTTATGATGGAGTATAAAGATGCAACTGAAACAGTCATTTCTATGAGAAAGTAGAAGATTTGGTAACAATGGTAACAATCGACAATAATCCAGCGATAAGACCATGTTTTTATACTACAAATATACTCTGAATTCAAAGTAAAACTATGAAATTAGAAAGTTCGGGAAATTATTGTTGAATTGGATTGTAATCCTAAATCTTTGGTAGATGATAAAAAGTTTATGATGGAGTATAAAGATGCAACCGAAACAGTAATTTCTATGAGAAAGTAGAAGATTTGGTAACAATGGTAACAATCGACAATAATCCAGCGATAAGACCATGTTCTTATACTTTTATACTACAAATATATTCTGAATTCAAATCTTTGGTGGATGATAAAAAGTTATCTTTTATGATGGAGTATAAAGATGCAACCGAAACAATCATTTCTATGAGAAAGTAGAAGATTTGGTAACAATGGTAACAATCAAAAATAATCCAGTGATAAGACCATGTTCTTATACTTTTATACTACAAATATACTCTGAATTCAAATCTTTGGTCATGATAAAAAGGGATCTTTTATGATGGAGTATAAAGATGCAACCGAAACAGTCATTTCTATGAGAAAGTAGAAGATTTGGTAACAATGGTAACAATCAAAAATAATCCAGTGATAAGACCATGTTCTTATACTTTTATACTACAAATATACTCTGAATTCAAATCTTTGGTGGATGATAAAAAGTTATCTTTTATGATGGAGTATAAAGATGCAACCGAAACAGTCATTTCTATGAGAAAGTAGAAGATTTGGTAACAATGGTAACAATCAAAAATAATCCAGTGATAAGACCATGTTCTTATACTTTTATACTACAAATATATTCTGAATTCAAATCTTTGGTGGATGATAAAAAGTTATCTTTTATGATGGAGTATAAAGATGCAACTGAAACAGTCATTTCTATGAGAAAGTAGAAGATTTGGTAACAATGGTAACAATCGACAATAATCCAGCGATAAAACCATGTTCTTATACTACAAATATACTCTGAATTCAAAGTAAAACTATGAAATTAGAAAGTTCGGGAAATTATTGTTGAATTGGATTGTAATCCTAAATCTTTGGTAGATGATAAAAAGTTTATGATGGAGTATAAAGATGCAACCGAAACAGTAATTTCTATGAGAAGATTCTGTATTAATCTCTCCTTGTACAAGTAAAATGATTGGGAAGTCAAATATCTAACCTGACATTTGGAGTTTGTGTTAAGAGTTACAAAAAAGTATCTAAAGTTTTTGTTATTATGATTTGGCCAATACAACTGTGGCTATGTTTGTAAGCAAAAACGTTAAAAGTTAACTTTGTATAATTACATGAATGGTCCCACTCAGCGAATGAGTAATGGCATATGGTTGCAATATTAGCCGCTTTTGTGTGGGTTGATGCAAATGTAATGACAGTAAATAGGCTTCGGGCGAGTGGGTGGACGAGCGAGGGGGGGGATTATACCGGGGGGACCGGAGTCTGTCTCAGGTTAAATGTTTGTATGGCAAGTCTTTTCACAAAAGGTTATAAAAAATTAACTGTCAGTGCGCGTTCACTCGCACTTGCAGTTTCTCAAAACACCTCATTTACCAGCCGAGGGTTGAAAAAAAAACGCACGAGCTTTGTCTCGCTAACTCTGGAGGGCCGAGATAAGTCGTGATCGACTGTTTGCGCCAGTGTTTTCTCTGCTGCCTCTCTGGAAGTTGAGGCTATTTTCAACAACTCGCCAAAAAACAAACACTTATAAGTGTTCACTTATGCAAGGTTTTGAGTGTAAAGTGTACACACTAAATACTGTGTGTATTTTATTTATTTATATAGTTTATTACATTGACTATAAATTTAAATTTGAGTATGATTTTTTATTTGTTTGTTTTTTTGAGAGAGAGGCTTTTTCTGAGTGTGTCTGTGTGTGCATGTGTTTGTGAGTGTGCATTTATTATAGTGCATTTGTGTGTCTGATTTGTGTGTGCATGTGTGTCTGAGTGTGCGTTTTTTATTATAGTGCGTTTGTGTGTCTGATTTGTGTGTGTGAGCGTGTGTTCATTATAGTGTGTTTGTGTGTCTGATTTGTGTGTGCATGTGTGTCTGAGTGTGCGTTTTTTATTATAGTGCGTTTGTGTGTCTGATTTGTGTGTGAGTGTGCGTTCATTAGAGTGTGTTTGTGTGTCTGATTTGTGTGTGCGTGTGTGTGTGAGTGTGCGTTTATTATAGTGCGTTTGTGTGTCTGATTTGTGTGTGCACGTGAGAGTGTGTGCATGTGTGTGTGAGTTTTTTATAGTGCATTTGTGTGTCTAATTTGTGTGTGCGCCTGAGAGTGTTTGTTTGTGTATGTGTAAGCAAAAGTATGTTTATGTATGTAAATGAATATGTAAGTGTTATGGTGTGTGTTTTTTAGTGCATGTGTTAATGATATTGTGTGTGCATTTATTCTAGTGTGTGTGAGAGTGTGTATTTGTAAATGTGTAACTATGATCTTGTGTGTACATGTAATCAATAGTCTTTTTTTGTGTTTGAGTGAAAATCCAATTGTGATAGTGTGTGTGTGTTTGTTTGTGAGTGTATATCTGATTGTGTGTTTATTATAGTGTGTGTGTTAGTGTGTGTGTAGGTTTGTGTGTGTGTATATTATAGTTTGGGTGTGTGCATGTTTAAAACAGTTTATGTATGTTTAACAGAGTGTCAACATGTGTGTGTATGCGTGCATTTATTATAGTGTGTGTAAGTCAGTATCAAATGTGAATAAGTGTGTAAATGTATAGGTGTTTTGTGCTTGTGTTTATTTATTAGTGTGTGTGTGTGTTATTGTGTTTAGTATAGTGTTTATGTGTGTGTATGCTTCTGTCTTAATTATAGTGTGTTTGTGTGCGTTAATTATAGGTTGCATGTTTATGTGTGTGTTTATTATAGTGTGTGTAACCGAGTATCAAATGTGTGTTTTAGTGCATGAATGAGAGTGTAAATGTATTAGTGTGTGTTTGTGTTAACGAGTGTCGGTGTGTTTATTAGTGTGTGTGTTATTCTGTTTATTATAGTGTTTGTGAGTGTGTGTGTGTGTGCTTGCGTCTTAATTACAGTGTGTGCGTTAATTATAGGTTGCATGTTTGTGTGCGTGTTAATTATAGAGTGTGTATGTATGCAGGCTCCGTCCAAACAAATGTACGTGAAACAGTTTCTACCGATCGAGGAGGTAAAATAAAGGTGAGTTGTCAAGTTACTTAGTTAGTTAACCACGGCCTGTCATTGAACCTCTCCCTTAACATATGGACCGGTCCCTTCGCTTCGGTGTGTAAATGAAGCGTCACTTATTATAATTGGACACCATTTGTTCCGTACAAACAAGGAGCACCTGAACGCAGCACAGGGCTGTCGTCTCAACTCTGTTTGCGCTTGGATGAATCAGAACCGGAGAAGATGGAGGACAAAAGGTGCACGAAAAAGAAAACGTTTTGTCTTATAAAGTAATTATTAAACATGACATTATATATCTTTGATTATCATTGGTCCGTTTAAGCATTTATTTTCGTGGTCAAGCTCTTGTTTAATAGACTAAAACACTTGTATATACTATACTATACTATGTATACACAACAAATCCCGCTGTTGTTCTTACATCACTTGCAAATAAATCTGATTCTGATGTATATTTTGTCACTTTAAAAAACAATTTTTCATTTTAAATTTCTAAAAAACATTTGGTAATTAAGCGTATGACTTCGTTTCATTTTGTGTTAGGTCATAAATATACAAAATACTTCTTATTTAATATGCATTAAATCAATATAATTAGAGTAAATGGGTTATATTTCTGGATTTAGGAGTTGAAAATCTTCAGCAAGTTTCTTAATGACTTAGTAACTTGCTTAATTTTTGAAATATGATTGATCATAAGTACATCAGGTGAAGGTATACGATATGTTTATTTCTCCGGGTCAAAGGTGACAACCCTATCGTTTTATTTTACGAGATTGCAAATAAAAGATTCCAAATTTAAATTTGATTAATTTGAGACGTAAAATAGTAACGGTCAACAATAATCCAGTGATAAGACCATGTACTTATACTCTTTTACTGCAAATATACTCTTAATTTATAGTAAAACTATGAAATTAGAAAGTTCAGAAAATTGTTGTTTAATTGGATTATAATCTTTAATCTATGGTAGATGATAAAAAGTTATCTTAAAGGACAAATCTTTATTTTAGAACAGGGGATTCTGGTGCAACTACAATGTCTGTAATTCTCCGTTTCGCCGTTGCCAATTGTTTAGATAAATGTTTATGTTGATTTTACCTTCTTGGAAACAAAACATCATCTCAGTACTTAAGCCTTATAAAAGAAATGTTAGTTCAGTATTTTTAAATGTCCAGTACGTCTTTCCTCAAAGTCTGGTTGCTTTGCAGGAGGTTGAAAATAAATCAGTAGAAAATGTCTGCACTCAGTCTCGCCCGTCGGAGCCCTTTGCCACTGCCACGGCGTATAATGCATCGCCCCATCTGCTGATTGTGGCTACATTACCAGTGCAGAGGAACGGCACAGATATCAGGGCGGCTGATGTAACCGAGCATTTCAGAGCCCGGGAAATTGCGTTTTAACAATGTTTCTACCATTGCGGGGTTGAATGAAACTATTGCGATGTCAGGCGAAAGAGCAGATTTTTCTCTTGGTTTTTCGCAAAATGGACTTTTCATTTTGATATAAATGACAAAATGGAAATACGTCGCATTTGCTAAGTAGTTTATTTTTAGACATAGTTCGATTTATACCAGTCAGTTTTCTAGAATCATTATTTTTGTCTCTCGTTTTCAAAATTGAAAACGAAAAATAGTTGCCATGATGCACGTTAATGGAAGTAGATCATCAGAATATTGAATGGTTGAATTTAACATTTTTATATTTTGGAAATTTGTTAGCCATCTAATTTTATTTTTTTTATACATTGTTGAGATTGTTTTTATTAAATAACTTGAATATTTAAAGGTTAAATATATTTTTTATTGATGATTAAATACAATAATCAGAATATTTGAAGGTTGAATTTGTTTTTTATTAAATAATTCGAATATTTTAAGGTTTAACATATTTTTTATTGATGATTTAATACAATAATCACAATATTGAAAGGTTGAATTTGTTTTTATGGAATAATTCAATTAAAAAAAATGTACACATAAAGTTTGACATTCTAATTCTAAGTATTTATGAATAAATCTTCTAGTCTCAATATTTTTAAATTCATAGCCGTTTCAATTCAATATTAAAACATCCGAAGACTTTAAAATTAATTACAAATGCTGTACAACGGTGCCATCAGACAAAAGAGTATCAAGCTTCTTGAACTTTCAGCCAATCACGCGACATGTAGACGATCAGGTGAGAACATCAAAAGCACTGGCGCAACAAAATTTTGGTAATTTTCCTTTAAAAACTTTGTCTTAACGTCTTGATTTTAAATATATCTTACATCACATCTCGTGATCAGTCTATGGTATCCGATGAAGGGGGGAACCATGAGAAAAGACTTAAGGTATAAAAAAAAAAACCTGAGTTCATAATACAAATTTCATTTTATGGTTTAAAGAAGGGTATCATGAGCATTTGTATCGTATTGTAAACCAACTTTGTGTTGCTAATCAATGGGTCACTCAGTATCAAAAAAACGTTACCCTAACGGACACAGACGAAAACATGACGTACTTTCCATTTTTAAATCAAATATATATATATTCCATATCCATCTGTTGCATGTGGAGAAGATATCAAGGAGTTGTTTGAGATGGTATTAGTGGACTTTGGACAGACTTGAGAGTTTGAACCCGGATCAAGTTAATACATTCCCTCTCATTGTTATCAGCGTCGCACAGGCCGCGGCGTGTTGTCCGTTTTCCGACGCCCGCATCCCAGCATCAGTGTGAGATTATTATTTTTCTTCATATACGGACACCGCATCCTGAACCGGAGAAGTACGTGGGAAGCGCCCGGCGGACTATTTGATTTATATCAGGGGTCAGGAGACCAGACGTGGGCCAATTTCTCTCTCCGCCACAAAGGCTGATTGGGCGAGTGTTTCCATTTTCTGACAGGTTTAAGGCAACATCATTCAAGAAGATGGCTGGGATGGATTTTTAGGTCAATACAGTATATCTCATTTCTTCCTCGTCTCCGGTCCTCTTGAAAGTGTTTTATTTTGGGGTGTTTTCGAGGGAAGAATCTTTTAAATTAAGCCAGAAAAGTGACAGTTTTTGAGTCGAGAGAAATATTCCTATTTGAGCAAAGGTTACTCTGTGCCAGTGTTTGAACGACAGTTCAGGAACTAGTTGGTATTTTGGAAGAACATGAACTGAAATTAGTGTATTTTGTCTGATGACCGTGTTTATTCTGGTGTCTGTAAATGTTACACACTCTCTCCATTCATCTTCGTCCTGTAGGTTGGCCAGGTTTCTATGACAACCAGCTGAAACACATTATAAACAGGTCTTATTTTATCCTGGAAAAACAACAAATCTGGCAACACCAGCCACCAGTCTCGGACAAGCGCTTATGTTATCAAAAAACAGCAGCACAGTGCGGCCACGGTGTAAGTACCGGAACCATCAGTAAATTCTGATCCACAGACCTAAGAGCCCAAGCTGGGGTGTAAGGCTGGATCAGGATGTGAGGATGAGTCTGACCATGAATAGATCTGAAAGTAATAACCAGAATTTTAAAATGGATCCTGAAAGAAACTGGCAGCCAATGCAGAGTTTTAAGAATCTGGGAAATGTGAGTTCTTCTACTAGAGCCGGTCAGAATTCTTGCTGCTGATTGGCTGAAACTGTTTTGCTAATGATAAGGCACTCTAAACTGTACAATGCAATATAAACAGTCCAGTGACGAACAAAGATTACCAAATAATTAGCTTTCAAAAATGAAGAAATGTCAGAATATTTCCATTTCAATAACTCATTCTACCTGATTTTAATTAATTATTAAATGTATATATTACCACTTTAATGTTACAATTAGGAACATAAAGCCCTTATGTTAAGGGAGAAAAAAAATCACAATAAATATCGTAAGAAGAAGAAAAATGTTTGTTACCAGCAATGCTAAAAGAACAAAGGGTTTTTTTTGTTGTGTTGTGGATACATTATTAAAATGGAACAAATTAAATCAAAATAAAATAAGTGACTTGTACATGAAAAGTGGTCATATATACATTAAATAATTATTTTAGACAACTGAGCTCTAGTCGCTATATTAAAATGAACATATGTTCTTGCCTATGACTCTAAAAATGACATATATGGTTAAACTAATACAAATACCAGGTTTGGGTTCAAACAAAGACAAGGATTTGATTTTATGTGTCACTCAAAGGTGAGTCCAAGGGTAACAAAAGGCCAGGATTTAAGGTTGCAAAAAGACAAGGTTAAGGGTAATAAAATAAGTAGGGTACTCAAAAAGACAAGGGGTAAGGAAGTTTAACTTAAATAAAAGACAAGTTTTAGGGATGTTCAAAGGTGAGTCTGCAAAAAGACAGTTTTGAGATGTAAAAACTCTGAATTTTAGGTATCAAAAGGACTTTGTTTGGGCCCACAAAAAGACTAGGTTCAGAGTTGCTCAAGGACAAAATCTGGCATTGAATTAAGACAAGTTTCAGGGTCACTTAAAGATGAGCCTCAGGACGATGTTTAAGGTTACAAAAAGACAAAGTTTAGGGACGCAAAACGACCAAAATGAAGGTATCAAATTTAAGATAGCAATAAGACTAGGTATTCAGGGAGTTCAAGGGGGTTCAGGAGAAGAGGTTCAGAGTTGCCAAAGCACAAAATCTGGAATTGAATTAAGACAAGTTTCAGGGTTACTCAATGATGAGATCGGGGTCACTAAAAGATGAGGTTTAAGGTTGAAAAAAGAAAAAGTTTAGGGACGCAAAACGACCAAAATAAAGGTATCAAATTTAAGATAGCAATAAGACTAGGTATTCAACTAGGTATGCATTCGTACAAGGTCTAGGGATGGACATAGAGAAGCTCTACAGGCTCATAAAGACGTGGTCACACGGAGATATGGTACACGGTTACACAAATTCAAGGTTTGAGGACACACAAAGACAAGGTGCCGTCGAAGACTCTCAGCTCGTCAGTGGATTAGCGATGACGGTCGGAGTTTTGCACGTAGAATAATCGGCGACTGCGGCTCATTTTCCTTCCGAGATTACTCTGAAAATAATCCCAACCCTGAGTAGAAAATGAGTTGTTAGGGGTTTCTGTGTTCCGATGAACCGACCCCTCCCCAGCCTCGTACGTGGTGGTGGAATGAAGGACAGACACATTGATGAGTTTAAGAAAAATGCTCGTTTAGTGAATTATGCAAAAGTCAGAGACAAACTTACGTGAACACGGGCGCTAGCAAGCAGAGAGATCTATCGCAGACGTCTTCGAATGCCAGAACGCAAAGATCCGACAAAATGGTGGATCTTTATAGTAGAATATTCAGGTTAACGCCTCTAGTCAAATGTGAATGTAGGATTGGTCAGTAACTCTAAACACTTGATTCTAAGATGGCCGTCGCACGTGATCGTAGTGGAAACTTACTGAAAGTTGTTGTCCTCTCCAGAGAATCGGTTCCCAGCGAATTGCTGGACTGTTGTGTCTTTCAGTGTGAGTTCTCAAACAGGTTCACACTGACTTCTTGGAATCTGGGATTGTTTAATCTTTCTGTGTGTGTGAGGGTTTGTGACCTCGGCCTTGTGTTGCAGTCAGTGAATGCAATGCAAAAATAGGATTATTTAATATGAATTAAATATGTTAGATTATCAGTTAATCAAGTGACTATTTGAAATGTGTGTTAAATCTAGATGATTGATTACAGTAAAGTTGTCATTTCCTTACAAGTGAATTTCGAACTATCACTTTAAGATAAAGAAAGCCAATGGAAAATAGACTATTTAGGTTTTTTTTTTGTTCTTTCGGCTACCCAAGGCGCAACTATATCAACCTCATTCCTTCTTTTTTTTTAAGCATGTTTTTGACAGGTTTTTCCAGACAAAGCCAGTGCAATTCCCTCGAAACCGGAATATCCGGCAAACTCAAGTCTGCATTTCCCCCCCGTTAATTACATTGAAGGTGAGCATGAAGCATCGACGTAGCGGCTCATCAGTAAAGAGCTCCTTGAAGAATTGAGATGTTACAGAGGATGCCAATTGTTTATAGCTAACCCCGGCTGGAGGGTTAACGATCGGCGCTTCACGCCGCCTCACGACCATGCTCCTCTGACTCCAATCAATGGGCATGTTAATAAGCAGCACCAATACTTGACACGCCGCCTTCTCGCCGCGCCGCTTGAATTGCCGTATTGATCGCCGTACTCATTTTAATTCCGCTTTTTTTCTTTTTTTTTTCTTTACAAAAAAGGGAGCCACATGGCATTGACCCTGACCGGGCGAGGATGACGAGGAGGGAATTTGTTTTGTTGATGTTTTATTGACTGCTGGTGCCTCGGATTCAAAAAATAATGTTGTACAGGGTCTGCTCTTGTTAATCCCCCCCCCCTTAGTAAAAAATGTGTCAATCGAAAGGGAAAAAAAGTGTGTATTTTCAGTTGATGAATATCACTCAGCTTGAGTTATTTGTGAGGAAAAAAAAAAAAGGTAGGTTCGTCGAGCTCATGATGAGGACGGACTCGAAAACCTCTTATCCAGTGTAACACCAGTGAAAAACACAAAGATAAGCCTCTTTACAAAGAATAAATCAATTATAAGCTGACCACGAAGACTCTTCCTTTATCCATTAACAAGAAAGCAACCATAATAAAATCGATTTTTAGAAAGGAAGCGTAATTATGTAACCCTTTTGTTGATCTAATTATTTTAATTGTATTGAAAAATAAATCCCATTTGATTCATTAGCTTTTGAAAATTGGTTTCCCAGCATGCATTGATCCACTAGTCTACTGTTTGTATGATATTATTTCTACAAAATCTTCTGTGGGTGAAGGTAATCTTATTTTTTTTTTTGCATTACAAGTTAATGTACCTGCTCTCTTGGTTGATTCAGCTTAGAAGTTACTAAAATAATCCGAAAAACTGGTACCCAAACTGGATCTTCCTGCTACAAAATGTTCAAATTTTACTTAAAACCAGGAAAAAGTACTGAAAGCGCTTTGCAAATTGTAATTTAATTCTAATTTAATGTGTGTTTAAAATTCCACCCCCCAGAAATAAGTAACTTAAACACAAAAAGGACATGATATTAGAGCTGGGTATCGACCAAAACTTACTGAAACGCATAGGTATAACCGATTTTTGATACCCAAAGGTGTTTAAAACTTGACAATGTGTGGATATATCAGAAGAAAAAGTGAAAAGTGACTGACAAGTTCTAGTTTTTTTTTTCACTAGTAGTAGTGTAGTTTCGTGAGAAAATAGTTTGGAATGGAAATTTACAAAAGTAGAAAAAATAAGCTTGAACTTTGTACTGTGTGTAATTTCATTTTCTTTCCGTGTAAGAATTGATGTTGTAGAAGCGTGTTCAGGAACCATCAGTAGATCCTGATCCACAGACCTAAGAGCCCGAGTTGGGGTGTAAGGCTGGATCAGATCAATGATGGAAGGAGTTTTAAGGATCAGGGAAATGTGAGTTCTCCTACTAGAGCGGGTCAGAATTCTCGATGCAGAAATTTGTATTAACTGCAGGCGAGACAGCTCATTCTTGTTTAGACATGAAAAACTAACGCATTGATTATAATCTCCAGATTGTGTTGTGACACCATTTTCCTAAATATAGAGTTTTTTCTCAGTTAAGGAAACAGGTCAGTTTTCTGCAGCGTTGAACTAGAGACATGTCTTTGTCAAATACAACACCCAGGTTTCTCAGGCTCAGAAACAAATCCTTTCCACGTGTACAGCACTCAAGGTTTTACCAGGTGCGTCTATGGGTTCAATTTCATCTCCTTCTCTAAGCTACAGACCACCATACGTGCCACAATCTTAGTAAATCATCTACTTTCCCAGGTTAAGCCCTCACACATAAATCTAGATTGCACTCCCAAATCAGTACACATGGTCCTAAAGTCATAAATTACACCAAAAATCATCTCTGCTTAGGATCATTTTCAGAGTAGATATTTCCTCTATAGTTTTTTTTTTTTTTTACCTCTTGAGAACACAAAGGTGTTCCAAAAATACTCTTATCTCTTGGCTCTGGCCCAGAGCCTTCATCTAGTTTAGCATGAAACGCCTCTCGGAGGAGATGTTCTGGGTCGCAGCTGGTTTTCCCATGATGCTGATGTAACCATCATCTTGTCCTTTTGTTAAAAGCTTTCGTAAAATGATTGAATTTGGGATTATTTAAGCATTTCATTATGACCACGGAAAAACGTCTCACGATTCAACTCTCTGCGGTCAGACGAGGTCGTATTAACCCATGAATTATTGAAGCCCTTAGTTATAGTTAGTGAAAATGATAGTAAAAGTAAAATAATGTACTATTGTATTGTGGTCCTCACAATGCTCTGAACAATTTTGAACAATTTTGAGAGGAAATATGTCGCATTTGCTAAGTAGTTTATTTTTCGACATAGTTAGATTTATACCAGTCAGTTTTCTAGAACCATTTTTTTTGTCTTTATTGATGATTTAATACAATAATCACAATATTGAAAGGTTGAATTTGTTTTTTATGGAATAATTCAATTAAAAAAAAAAATTACACATAAAGTTTGACATTCTAATTCTAAGTATTTATGAATAAATCTTCTAGTCTCAATATTTTTTAAATTCATAGCCGTAAAATGATTGAATTTGGGATTATTTAAGCATTTAATTATAACCACGTGTTTCGGAAAAACGTCTCACGATTCAACTCTCTGCGGTCAGACGAGATCGTATTAACCCATGAATTATTGAAGCCCTTAGTTATAGTTAGTGAAATTGATAGTAAAAGTAATATTAATGTACTATTGTATTGTGGTCCTCACAATGCTCTGAACAATTTTGAACATAAACCTACCAGTGTTTTATTATTTATCACGCCCAAAACTCAAGATATATTATTTAAAAGATGTTGCTTTGTCTCTTTTGACAAAGTTGCAAGTGACACCTTAACTTTTAGGCTCAGAAAAATAAACATTTGTTTTAGTTTTATTACAGTTAAAATCGTTTGTATTACATTAATAATCAAATGTTTAAATAGTTACCAACTATTTCTGCAAGTCTTGGTCAAGTAGAAGAAGATTTCTTTTTTTTGGGGGGGGGGGTAGATTGGGGGAGGAAGTCAGAAGACAAATGAAAAACATAGTCCTCCAGAAGAAACCTGTGCCTGTGACAGAGAAATCGAGGCCAAAACAAGATTGCAGCCTTTAATCAAGTCGAGACGAGGCAGAAGGAAACCTCACCGTGTCGTGCCTTGGGGGGGCGGCGGCGGGGGGGGGGGAGTCAGGTAGGACATAAAGACGGCCGGATTGATCTTGATGAGCTTTTTAGGGTGTCGAGGATTCCGCCGAGATGAGTTTTCTTGGGGGCCCAAGTCATCTCGTAGCGAGAAGCTTTCAGGTGACACTAATTGCTCGTGTGGAGGAGCAAGCTGTCATAATGGGAGAGCGCTCGGCTGGTGGAGGCATGTTCTCGCTCCTGGCTCTTCACGGCGAGAGACGCTGCAAGGGGGGAGATTGTGAGGAAGAAGCCGTGAGTAAGGCTTGAACGTTAATCGACACGGAAATCGGACGCCGCGGCTCGCGATGTGACATCGTGACGTCGTAGGTGGTCCACCGGATATGTTCGTCGTCGCACATCAAGAAATGTCGTGAATACGAAGAGTGTGTATTTGTAAGGATCTGGCGATACGATATATATATCTCCATACAGCGGCAACGATCTGATGTATTGTGATAACAAGGATATGTTCGTAGTATTGTTGAAGACTTGAATCTGGTGTCGAGGAATCTGACGAAGTCGTAACTGTTTTCATCTGTTTTGAAAGCTTTAAAAGCTGCTGGAGTCGACTGTATCCTCTCGTCCTGAGTCATTGACGGGATATTGCGTGATTTCATTGTTACTTTAGATGCGATGGACGTAATGACTGCTGCCATCTAGCGGCCGGAAAAATGGAATTGATATACAAAAATTAACAAACTCTTTGAATATTTGCATGACAATTGTAACATATATAAACAAAAGTAAAATACGGTTTGAAAGCCAAAATAAAAAATAAATCTCAAGAATCATAAAAGAATATTAATGTATAATTAAGTCTACTGATGTTTTATCACACTTAAAAATACAGTGATTCCTCATTTATTGTTGCGGTTTATGTTCTGATCTAAAATCCGAGAAATAGTTTAATTTAATTCAATTAAAGTCAAAAACGTGCACCATTTAAATGTATGTTCAGGCCTCATAACCCCTATGTGTACCCTTTATAACTCTTTCCCACAGTGTCATTAACATGTTCCACATTCTCACACACTTTATAGACACAAGTCCAATAACATGACATTCCTAGTGATTATTCACAACGTCATATATATCTCTATTATTACCTCTGATCATGCCTCTGTACTCTTGTTTGCCTCCATTTTTAGATACTGAACAAATGTTTAATTTATTTAGCAGTTGTATTCGGGGGATTACAGAGAAAGTGTCATGAGACCGAGCGACTGAATAATTGGCTGACTTGAAAGATGTGATTTAAGGGGTAAAGGGGAAGGAGAGAGTTGTTGTTGTTGTGTTGTAGCATGAGCCTTCAGCAGTAATAAAAACAATGAAGTAATAAAAACTACAAACCAACTTGTAGCCTTGTCAGCCTGGAACGCTACAATGAATTTAAAGGGCAACTAATGTGTTGATTTAAGTGTGTCTTAAATAGATCTTGGACTCTATTGTATCATCAGTATGTGTCTTTTCATTGAAATATTTACATTAGAAAATGTGCTTAAGCCCAGCCCACAAAAAAAAACGTTGTTCTTCTGGGGAATACATTTGGTCAAGCATCGAATTCCCACCTCCAAGGGACTCGTCGTATAAACAAAGCGGGCGTAATTACAGCTGGCTGGAGGGGGAGTGAATACCACTATTTTGCACAATGTACTCCGTTCTTGTAACCTCTCATTCGTCCAGATTTCAGAAGGGGGAGAACTTTATAAAGTAACTTTCAACATTTTAATGATGAGGGACTTCATCTTGGGGAGGAAGACTTCACCATTTAAAACTTGTGTTGCCCTTTAAATAAACTGTATGCAAAACAAATAGATACAGTAAAAGATAGATAGGTTTAAACGTAAAGGTGAACCTCATAATGCGAGCGACCACAGCAGTTAACTCTCCACATGAATAGATAAAATTATACAAAACGTTGGCTAAAATATTCCACGCTGGGAGCAGCAAAAAAAAATAAAAAAGGCCACAAGATTCAAAGCCAACACGATTATTAAACCAAAACATGTCTAAACATATAGTGTCGTTTCTATGATTGTGTGTGTAGTGAATAGCGATGACGGGCGAGAGAGTCCTTTAACCAGACATTGGCCCGTGGAAGATTCTCATTAACATTCCACATGGCCGTGATGGGAAGGATCCATTGTTTCAGTCAGCAGGAGAGAAAAAAAAAAACAAGAATCGGCCTTGGCTGTTTTATATAGAGGTGAATGTTCAATTAAGATAACGTTTTTTTCAAATAATGAGCACAGGGATAAGTCTGTTTGTGTGTGTATTTATCAAGAGATGCAGGGTAAAAAAAAAAAAATAGCAAGCGAGCGCAGAGGGCTTACTCACTGTACGATTTAGAAATGTGAGCTGGAGATAGCGGGAGATGATGTACGTACACACGAAGGTTGTGTGCGATGTATAGGCCAGCGGGTTTTTATCATAGTAATGAGGACACTGCAGCTGGTGAGTCCAATAGCTGTTGATTTATTGCCCCCAGCAGCCGGGTCATTTCATTTCCACACGTAGTCGTTCTGATTACATTCTGCTCATTTCTGCGCCGGCGATGGCTCCTGCGAGTCGGTGTAAATGCTCATCGCGGCCGGCGTCACCAGATGTTTCCGGCGCTAAATTAGAAGCGAGTGTCAGAGCCTGTGTACTAACCGACGCCGCGATAAATCTCGCCGATTGTGTTTCAGCCGCCAAGTTCGGGAAATCGTCGGACATCTGTCGGCGCCGAAACCCTATGTGTCCATTACCAAACATACCGAAGTGAATTCCGTTAGTAAGTTAAACAAACGTCCGTCGTTCAATCAACGGATGATGTCTCTGGATGCGACAATGATACTTAACATCAGTGTAACCATTCAGCAAACATCTATATTTCTATACGATGTATTTATCGCTTTTTCCTAATTTTACTTAACTATAGATATTTAAGAATTATTAAAGCATTTGAAAACCAACTTGGTTGTGGACAAATCATTTTCGAAATGTCTGATTTATTTATTTTAATAAGTATTTTTATTTAGTCTAAAATATCTCAAGATACTCATTTTACTAAGCACATTTTTGTAGCAAATCGTCTTCAAAATTACCGTTGTGTTCTGTTTAAGCAACTATATTTTTAAGTCTTTTTTTTTACCAAGTTTTACCAATATGCAAAATCTAAACTATCAAAAATATTATTGTTGTATGGCAGCGCTATTATTATTTCTAATGCAACCTAATCAAACTCTCTATTCAGTATTCAGCCAACCAGTAGGGGGCGCCACATGGTTCAAAATGCCTTTAAAGAAATTGTTTAGAATTTTGAATAAACAGCTGAAAGTTGCACTTTTCAATAGCATTTTTATTCAGTTGGTTCTTGATCAGATCATTTATAATTTACGATCAATAATCATGATAACCGTATCATTCGAAAATAATCCAATACAATTTTGTACACAAAAGTGAAGCAACACATTCTTCAAATATAAACGTCCATAGCCAAGTTACTTTTCTTACTTACTACTACTATTACTACTTACTTTACTTTCCTGCCGCTGATGATATAACTTGACAAAAAATTCAAACCTTATACAAAACCTTTGGAACAGCAGTCGCTGTGTTTAAGGTAAGGTAAGGTAAAACTTTGTTTACAATACATATTTACAATAGATACATATAACATAAAATAACAATAAAAATATAAATTTTCAATAATGTTCCGTCAATGTTTTTAAATAAATAAACAACCTTTATGCAAATATATAAAACAATGGCTAATTTATCGGGAGATGAAGAAAAACTATTTCCAAAAAAATTAGCTTTAAAAAGTGCTAGAGTCAAGTGTATCCTCTCGTCCTGAGTCATTGACAGGACGTTGTGTGATTTAATTACTTTAGATGCTTTGGACCTAATGACTGCTGCTATCTAGCGGCCGGAAAATTAAATAACCACACAACAATGAACAAACAATTTGAATAATTGCATTATAATTGTAAAATAAAATAATATTTTTTTCATATACAGACACTTTATGGAAATATTCTAAACTAAAAACAAAATAAAATACGAGTTGGAAGCCAAAATAAGAAAAATTCAAAGAGACAGCAAGTAATAATAGAAAAAAAATCGATACAGAATCATAAAAAATGTATACATTTATATTTTAATCTATAGATATTTAATCACACCCCTTATGAATACAGTGATTTCTTGTATGTTGTGGGGGTTTACATTCTGAACCAGAAATATATTAAACTTTCAATGGCTAATTTATCGGGAAATGAATATACTTTTTTTATTTTTTTGCAAGCACTATTTAGGCTTTAGATCCATACAAAAAAAATACATATTTTACAAAATTCTATATAGGAAATCGCTTATACTTGTGTTGTACTTTAACAAGATGTCTTATATGTCTGGATTGTGCTATTATACAAAATAATGTTATTTTTAAATGAATAAGGATTTATGTTTGTGTATACAACACTATGAATTTAATTTAACACATGAGGGAACACCAAGTAATTTGTGGACGGATAAATATATATTTAACAATAAAGGACGGACTTGCATGGACTTACAAGTGACTGGTGTAGAACAAGAAAACAGGATTGATATCAATGATGCATAAATGGCAAACTCTGACAACGTTGTTGTGTGCGATGATGTTTGCCAGGTTAGCCGATGACTGAGTGAGCGAGTATGGGGAGAAATGTTCGGCGGATCAGTGTGACGCCTTCTGACATGTTCAATAATTCATAACTGAGGGTAGACATCTGTTGCTGGCCGTTCTGACATGTTCCGCAGAGATGACAGATGACCGAGCCCTCGGGGGCCAAACTATCTATCAGCATGAACGTCTCTGTCCACTCTCTGCTCGCCTGTCCTTCAAAAAACCCGGCCCCGTATATTTAAATCAAATTGCCTTATATTCCAAATCTGTCCGCCTCAATTTGGGGGAAAATTGTGTCTCGGTAATTAACCTTTTTTTTTTTTTGGGCTCTGTCATTGAGAGTTTTCTGAAAAATACATGGTAAAGATAAGTGGAGCTCGATTTGCACAAGTTAACCGACAAAAATAAAACGTTTACTCTGAGTTTATACTTCAGAAACTGCAGTAAAATTAAACCTGATTGCTCGTGATGATGTGCGATCGCGTCACAGCCTACTCCCATCAGTGGCATTGTGTGTCTGATTGGATGACTTTGTGTACTTGATGTTAGTCATTTGAAGAAAAGCGTCTGCTAAATGCGTGAATGTAAATCGGAAGAAAAACAACTGTCAGTACAGAAATGTTAGGGAAATTGGATTCAAAACCCACAGTTTGAACTTTGTTTCCCTGTTATATTTAAGAAAAAATAAGAATGTGAAAAATTTGAATGGTTTTCTGTCTTTTTCTGGTAGCCTTTCTGACTTTCCACAAAAGAAAATTGACAATGATCCTCTCAATTATCATAAGACCAAGACCTTTTGCGATACTTCTAGTAATATCAGAACATATATATATATATATATATATATATAAATTAAGAAAGAAAAACTGAAAAAAGCACATGTTGCACTATGGTGATAATGAATATTACCACCATATCACGCACACTATACTTTCTATATATTTATAATGATTATAATAACATATTTTAAAGGCTATTTTATTGGAGCATTTTTGTTTAATAAAGGTGAATCTTTATTCCATAAAAAGCAACATTCTGGAATGTTTGTGTTCACTAAAAATGCTTGAAACTTGCACGGTTTTTTTATGCGCCTCACAAAATGGTTGCTTTTTTAATAGTATATAGTTAAACAGACTGCCTTCGTTTTTAAGGTTAACTTTATGCTCTTAAGGTTCTCAAATGACTGGTAAACATTTGAAACACTTAGATATATATAATGTATAAATTATATTATATACAAAATATTTAAAAAAAATTGAAGTAAATAGCACTTAACATAAAGCATTGCTATCAGGTCGATTAAGTTAGTATTTTAAAACTATATCGATATCGGTTGATACTAGCCCAGGTATCGTATCGGGACCATTAGAGACGGATCCCATATATATTAAATATGCATATTTCTCTAAACCTTTACCACTTCCTCGTCTTGCAAAACCTTGAAATGTTGCCATAAGAATCTTCTGGTTCAGAGCTCTTTAACCCCTCACTGGCGCCACGGTTTCTTCTCCTCGGCAGTCGGTATCATAGCGAGCATATGAAGCAAAATCAAACACATAATGGCAGGAGACGTTTAAGTGGGTTGACGCCTCCCACTGGTGGTAGTTTCTCTGTAATTTCATCTCCTGCGTGGATCCGCCGGTAACATTTTCCGACGTCCCGTCGTAAAAACTATTAGCTTTTAGCTTTAGAGAGCCGAGACTGTTGAATTGATTCAGCAAAAGTTACAATTGTTTGTTAATTTTCTATGACAGGTAAAGTCCTGAGCTTAAGTATGTTAAGTATGCATCAAATTTACATAACCACGTATAAAATTCGGTCTTTGTGACAGATTTGATCGCTGTAGAAGTAAGCCACCCCCGACCTTAAGGATAATAACTCATTCAAGTTTGTGTTCGGTCGAATAATAGAGTAATATAATTAAATACGTATGAAACTGCAAAAAATATATAAAAGCGAATTTACAGCTCTGTGCTTCACAATTAATTCAGACCGACATGTTAACTCTTTGTTTTACTTCCTCACTTGCAAGTAAAATTTCTGATTTTATACCAGTTCTGATTTCTATTCTTTGTCTAAGTAAGTAAAAGCATTAACGTGATAGTTGACCCGAAATTTTTGACTAAGGTTTTGGATTATATTTAGAGTAATCTGTGCCTTTTTGGAGTTATCTACAAATATGTTCATTTTAATGAAAACGTTAATCTACACAAAAGACACTTAAAAACATCCAAATAGCTCCATACTGCTCGTCTGTAACGTCCGTCTCAACATGAGAAATTGTTCCAAAGAAACTTCAATAAATGTTGGTACTTTTTTGACGAAATCTCTAAAAAAAAGATCGGATTACATTGAAAATAATCCCAACCATTACTTACTCTTTCAACCCCCGCCGTATGCTAACGAACTTAGTTGTTAGCATCAGGTCATTTATAAACTGTTATGTGTGCGTGTACAAGGAAGTTGGATTTATTATTGATTTAGTGGAATTGCGACGCGCCGGCGGCTCCTCTCTGATGTCGAACAGTTTCGCGGGGGAAACCGATGAGCGTTATAAGGGATATTTTTCTCCGATCATGTCGGCACCGAAGCGCGGAAATAAACGAAAGGGATACAGAAACGTGATGTCACTGATGTGCTCTGACAAGTTTTAATTTCGGGTGGACTATCCCTTTAAGTCAGTTTCCTAACTTGACAGTTTATCTGATCAATCAATGGGAAACATAAGGAAAATATACAGAGTATATTCAAAAAT
Organism: Callionymus lyra; assembly: GCF_982586985.1. Classification (NCBI taxonomy): domain Eukaryota; kingdom Metazoa; phylum Chordata; class Actinopteri; order Syngnathiformes; family Callionymidae; genus Callionymus; species Callionymus lyra. Next base: position 12,874,638 of record NC_141831.1, read on the forward strand.
AATATTCACAATTAAGGACAAAGAGTCCTTGCAGTACATGGAAAAACAGTCAGGTTTCCTTGCAGATCTGGCTCTGAATTCTGGGGTTATAAGTAGTTGAGCAGCCTAATTTGCAAAACACACCAGCCCTCCCTATTATCTCGGAGACAAAAAAGGCAGGAGTAGAAAAAGAAACTGCGCCTCGGGCTTCGTCATTGCTGGTGCCCTTGAGAAAGTGAGAAACAGAGATTCTAAAATCATCTGACATTTCTTTATTACTCACTCTGACACTGGAGTGTGAGCATCCTGCATTGGCATAACTATAACAGACACGTGTGTATTTTAGAAAAAAAAGACAAAACCAAAACAAACACTCATATTTTGGTGGCGTGGAAAAAAAAAAGTAAAAAAAAAAAGACTTAAATCGAGTGTTTTGACTGTTCGCTGATCTGAAAAGCTCCCGAGCGGTTTCATGCCCGCCCTGATAAAGATCGAATCAATCACATCGACTGACCTCATGGATCATTCCAGGAGAAGTCACCTCTAAACTCAGACTCCCGAAAGTCCATTAGCCTCTCTGTGCTTATTGTCACCCCGGCTGAGCGACGGTTAGTCGACGTGAGCACATTCATTTTCCTGCCCCTGTCGGGAAACATCAGGAACAGTGTCTCGGCTCTTCCAGGCTATTTAGCTAACATTTCTACTTGCGCTTTAACTCAAGGACACAGGCCCATGACAGGAAATACTTCTTCTGCCTAATGGTGCTCGTGGCACCTTGGTTGATTAATGCGTTCATCATTGTTTTATGTTGTTATCTCGCCACCGCCACCATTAATAATGTTATTTTAAATGATTCATGTCTTCTAAAACACACTGACCTTTCTCATCCCTCAGCAAAGATTTTGCTAGGTTGAAGTTGTTTTTTTTTAAGCGGCTGTATCGATCGTAAAAACAAAAAAGGAAGCACAATTTTTACTAGAAAAGATAATAAATGGGATACAAAACATAGTAGAATACCATACATAAAGTACGTACTACCTTGTTTAAATAAATGCTTATAAAGTGTTGTTAAGCCATATGTTATGTCTGGGTCAGGGTGGCCTTAAAACAAATGTGTTTGTGGTATCCCTTGTGTTGTCTCTAGGTCTTGAACGATCTCAACCACTGCATATTCATTTATGGAAGCCAGGGAGGTCAGCAACAGATATTTTGCTACGTTAGGTTTTATAGTCAAAGGGTGATTGCGACAATATCAGTATATATCAGAAAATAAGACCTATATTAAGGAACAGTACAAACATATTCAATACAAACAGAATTAAGCAGTGATTAAAAAAAATATGAAAACATGGACAGAACATTGTGTACTCCATAAATAAATATTTAAAAAAAATCCTCACACGGGGCACCAATACATGAAAATACAGCCTAATTATTAGGAATTGTTCCGTGATGATTAACCCCCATTGTTTTCTACAAAGTGTACAGTGAGAGAACGATGTGTCAAGAAAATATAGTCATTAAAAAGAGTCTTTTGAACAATATTTTTGAAATATCATGATAGAAATTGGCCCCTTTGATGGCTGCAAATGTACTGCTACTACATACAACGCTTTTTGACCTATTAATTTAATGTAATGTTGCATTGAGGTTAAAATCTTCTCACAGATAATAATAGAAGTACGTTATGAAGGGTCGGTAAATCACGGTATGCAGTATGAACACACATTTGGGCTTAGGTGAAGATCCTTCAGAATATTATCATTTATTTTAGGATAAACAAATGAAAATGTCTTTTGTATAAAACCTATTTAGTTCAAAAATTCTAAAGCTAAGCAAAAACACAGCAGTTGCGAGACGGTAACCTTCATCAAGGGGACATTTTAAAATTCTTTTTATGTACGGAGCCTTCATAATTACCCGTTGATGGATTAACGTGTGTAGTATTATGATTAGAATTAATCAAACGAGACTGTCCCCATTATCTAGCCAATGTTAACGGCGCACAATCCTCCCGGGGTTCCCTCCAGATTTATCTGCGCAAGCTGTGCTAACCTGTTGAAGACATAAACCTGCTCTCGCCGTGTGCCAAGAGAAAGGAAAAAGGATGAGTCAATCGTGAACCCAGGAGCACATTAAGTGAATGAAACACATCCCTGTGCAACTGTTACAGAAGAAAAGTGAGCCATGAAATGAGCCAAGTGGCCTATTTCGCATTACAGAACCATCGTTGGGTAGAACTGAATCCCAACATGGTGCTGAATTTATCTGTGAATTAATTTGAAATTGTCTTCGATGGACAGTTAACCTAAAATTAAAATTTCACTTATTTATTACTCACCTTTACGGCGACTTAGGAATGGTAATATTTTTTATAGTAAACCAATCTTTTTAGGTATAAATGTTCATTTTAATAAAGCGACTGATGATCAGGTTCACCTTCGTCCAAAAAGACACAAACAAAAAACCTCCATACTTTTCATCTGTAATGTCCATCTTGTACTGACGCCTCGACTTGATAATTTTCCTTCGAAAAACACTTAAATAAGTCTATTTTAAGTTTGGTTGTAGCGGAAATTATCAGTCTGTCAGCTGCTGTATGAACAAATTGCAAGTGCACATTGCGCTATATAAATACAAATTACTTACTTACTTACATGCGCAAGAATTATGCTGCTAGCATAGCAGCATCAGCTAAAAACAAGCTTGAAATATAGACTTGTTTAAATTTTTCGTTTCAATTCTTCACATTGAGTTTTCAGTACAAGATGGACGTTACAGATGAGCAGTATGAAGGTACTTGGATGATTTAAAGTTAACTTGTTAATATTTATATTTATACTTTTTATCTATACATTCACTCTGCTGTGTTTTTTTTAACGGTTGCCAAGCTACAAAATTTTGTTGGCGGTTTCACTGCTGTGTTTTCTGTGCAATGCCAATAGAAGAAAGTCTAAAAGTCTAAAAAAGTCTAAAAGTATTTTTGGACAAAGCTGAAGATGACAATGACTGAGCTGTAGTCGCCACATTAAAATAAAATATACATTTTTTGCATCTAAATCAAACAAATTACTCAAAAAATAATCCCAACCCTTAGTCGCCAGGTGAGTAAAAAATGAGTTAAATTTAATGTTAAGTAAGCCTTAAAAAACAAAGTGAAATAAGTGAAAAAGTGAAAATTTAAATAAAAAATTGATAAAAACATACTTTATAATTATTTTCTCTAGACTGTCTGAAGCTTTACCTGGACTATTTGCTTCACAATATGAATTTAATACACAAATAATAACGCCTGAAAACCACAGATATTCTCATGTAAGTTTTGTGAATTTTGAGCTAATGTTATCTTTTTTCCCTTTTCAATTGTAGGTGGTGAACGTGAGCGTGCTGGAGGGAGAACAGGTGACCGTGGAGGACACCGGTGGTCAAGAACCTTTCGTCCTCGCCAATGAGTCCGCCTTGACTCGCGGCCTCGTACTCCGCAGCTGGAGCAACCAGATCTCCATCCGCTTCCGCACCGACCAACACCACAGCTCAGGCTTCGTGCAGTTTCATTATCAAGGTGAGTCCGTGACACATTGAGACGACTACAAAACGTTGTTTTATTCGTGGTAATTTATGACGCCGTCCTTAGGCTGTGGCTGTCAAAAAATACTGGCACAGCGACACATCATGTCTCGCCGTCAGCCCGCCTCAGAACCATAATGGATTTTAGTCTCGCGGAAAAACAACTGGACATCAGGCCAATTTCAGTCAAAAGATTTCCTCGCTATCTGTATTCATAGAGACAGTGTGGGTGCCCATCTTTCCAAAGTACTCACCCGGAGCTTTCCAGAAGGTAGTGTGTCAGTAGATTTATATGTTTGTACCAACGAAAGAGAGTAGAAGTCTAGACGGTATTATTTAAAGTAGAAATCAACATTTAACAGCTAATAATGAATAATGCTGAAGGTTAATTATGCTTCTTGTTTGGATTGAAGAAACACATTTTATTTATACTATGACGTACATTATAAAGAATAAACTCAATTATTTAAAAATAATCAAGGGCAACTATTAACAACATGTCCTCTGCATCAGGATACATAATACGTTTCTAACCACAGAGAGACTAAAAATAAAAAATAATTTAAAATGTACTTGACTATATTAAAATTTTGAGAACCCTGTGTCCTTGAAGTTAAAAAATTATGCACGCAACTAAGTGCAAGCTAACCAGGCTAATAACACATGATGCACCGTAAGGTTGTGAGATATATTGAAAAAATATCGATATTGCGATATTGGCATCTGCGATATGCATATCGAAAACGTGCAATAATATATAATTTTTTATTGTATAAATCAAGCATTTCTTAAATGCGCACTTTGACTAATTAGTGCTATGTTCTGTAAAGTTGTCAATTTGTACTTCTATGTCTCGTTGTGGTTTACGTCTCCGTCTGTCTGTGAGCTGTGCGGTGCAGCTTGCCAGACTCGGATGCTATTGCGACGAGTCTTGCCAGCACGGCTCAGTATATACACAGAAGTAATACTAACTTATGATCTACTCAAACACGAGTGATCCAGTCACTCGTCTCTTTCAACCTCCTTTGCTAAAGCAACATATTGTAAGTACTTTTCATCTCGTCTCAGTTGTATTCAGCGTTTTTATAAGATCACAGAACTTCCCAACAAGTATAAACCTGTCCGTCTTCACCATATGTTGATGAGCTAAGTTGTTGGTGGGATTTATTATTGATTTGGTGATATCGCGACGCGCCGGTGGCTCCTCTCTGATGTCGCTCAGTTTCACAGGGAATCGATGCCGTGAAACTGAGCGTTTTAAGTGATATTTTTCTCCGATCATGTCGGCCCCGACGTGCGGAAATAAACAAAAGGGATACAGAAACGTGATGTCACTGATGGGCTCTTAAAAAGAAGCGACCCCGAATGGACGGGATACGACGAATGACGACCCAAACCAAGACGATAAACGGAACCTGAATCAATTCAGACGTAGTTTTGGAGTTTGAAGAGTTTTACAAAGATACAAAATCATCACTGTGATTATTTTCAAACTAAAGAAATAATAAAAACATAAAATAAAGATAAAGAATTAAAAAGCCAGGATAGGGGGGGGGCGCCCTCTACGGGCCAGCCGCCAGTGATAAGCACTAACCTCGTAGATTCATGACACAAGCAGAAGCAGCTCATCTACATCAATATGGACTGTGTGGCGCGATTGTCTCGCTTTACCTTCCCGGGTTGTGCATATTGATGTAGCCCTCCAATGAAACACAAAGATTGTGTAGAAGGTCAAACAGCGTCTCTGCTTCCGAGGGATCAACCTGAAGACGGTTCCGTCTTGACGGCGTATTCAGTTTTTATTCATGCAGTCATCCACTGGCATTAAAGTTCCCTTTTCTTGTACACGTCTCATCCGAAGGACGGTGTTAAGAGACCGAAAAAATACATTATAAATGAATATCATGCCCATGAACCCTCCACCTCTCCATCTTTTTCTCTCTCCCGTTTCCTTTTTGTGTGTGTGACATTGATCATCCAAGCCCACAACAATGAGTGTTTATCTTTGCAATCACACAAAGTGGCCACCAATTACATGCTCCATCGATTTAGGCTGATGTTGGACGCCGGTTGACAAAAACATTTATTCCACCACATTACCATGGTGCTTTCATCAGCTGTCAAATGGGAGAAAGAAGCGTCAAAAAACTCATCAGTGACACGGAATGTTTTGGGCCCGATGTGGTCGACGTGCTACGACGACGAGGGGGGTCAGAGAGGAGGATGAAAATAGCAGAACAGTGCCCTTCGTAAAAGTCAAAATCTAACTATGAATAGATCATTAATCATATTATTATTCACAGCAATGTTCATGGATCAAGTAGCTTGAAAGAGTCACCGCGTATTTCGAGGCAAAGCTGTTTGAGATGATTAAACCTAAAACGGATGCAAGTCGGAATTGATATATGACCGTATTTTCTGCACTATAAGTAAGTAAGTAAGTAATATATATTTATATAGCGCTTTTCGAGACCAGGGTCACAAATAAGGCACACTTTACAAAAAAACAACCTTATAATCCGGACGCGCCTTATATATGAACATTACCTGGTGGGTGACTTTTTTATAAACACTCTCATGACTCTGCGCCGACTGAGCCTTGGGCTGAATTACGTCACTGCGTCATCACGGGTTGGGATTAACGACGCACGTCACATCATGGCGTACGGCTATGGAGTAAGATTACTGCCACCGTTTTGAGCGAGTGTGTCTTGGTTGTTGTGCAATGTCCATGTCTAGCTGTGATACACACGCTCAACTTCTCTTCTGCGCACTTAACTTTTCTCTGGTCACAACACTATTCTCGCACGCTGCTGCTTGAAGCCTTTTAAACATCATTTGAACATCGTTACAATGGGAGTGAACGGAGTTGTCAAAACGCTTTATAAAGTTTGACTTTATCTGACTGTTTTGTTGACATTCCATTTAGTACAGCTTTATCTAGTGGATGCATAACACAACCCCAGTCAAACGTTTGACTGTATCTTTTATTCTATGCGCCTTATAATCCGGTGCGCCCTATTTACGAAAACAGTTCTAAAATAGAAGGTGCGCCCTATAATCCGGTGCGCCTAATAGTGCGGAAAATACGGTAATTGACAATGAATCACGAAAAGCCCCACAAACGACAAAATCTCCAAATCCACAAGACACACATATTGGCTAGTTGAGCAAGTATTCAAAGTTAAAACTGTGTCTGCTTGTACAAAAACCTCTTGAGGTTGAAATATTTACAAAATGTACTTAAGCCCCGCCCACTGAAAAAAACACTTTATTATCTGGATATACAATCTTGTTTACCATAACCATGCCCACTCTGTGGTGATCAAGGCTCATCACCGCGCATCATTAATCCTGGAAGTCAAAGCGGGCGTGATTAAAGCTAACTAGAGGTGGAGTGAAGCCATTATTACCTCATAATGGCTCTCGTAACCTCTCATTTGCCCAGATTTCAGACATGGGAGAACTATGATGAGGGCTAACTGCATCTTGGAGAGGAAGACTTTAACATTTGAAACATGCAAGTGAGTCAGGAAAGTTGGGTTTTCACATTAGTTGCCCTTTTAAATGGATTCCAAGATTTATAATTGTTCTTTAAATACCTTTCGTCCCGCAACTCAAAGAGTACAAAGACGTCGGCCCCCTTGCTAGATTGAGTTTGAAACCCCCATTTCGGAGCTATGGAATGTCCTCAAAAGTCGCGAAATAGGTGGTTTAAAATTAACACCACGGCATTACCGTTAGCCTTAGGTTAGCATCCAAATTGCTCAGAGTAATAGCCTCGCCGCGACAGAAATAATACAAGGTAAATAAAGAAACCTGAGGGATCTGCATCATTTCCGCTGTGACTAAACAAAGCTACTATAAACGGTAATTTCGTTGTCCACCGAGATGGAGTGTTGCGCCGTCAATGTATTCACGCTATTAACCAAATAGCACAGAGTAAGCATCCGGCGCAAAAAAAAACACACACACCGTAAAGATATTTCAATTTTTGTTCCACTCCTTGGTAATCCGGAGGATCACCTTGTCCTTTTTTAATAGGCTGTGAGAAATGTGATTGGACAAGCGTGCACGAGGAGATGGATCTCAGCTCCGGGTAATTAATATCTGCTACAACAGCGGCTCTGTCCGTCGACTGATGGATGCTTCTGTAGCTACACCGACTCCACCGAACAAGATTATAGGTGCGAGTGAAAGAGTGTAGGGCTCGCGAGGAGCACCCCCCATGTCTTTTGTGTATCTCCTCATCTATATCCCGAGCAGATGCAGATCCTCATCTGCATCCACAAAAAGGGGTATCAAGGGTCTCCGTCGTCCATTCAACAGTATTGTCAGGAGACGTCAACAGCTGCCGCCGTCCTGAACAACAAATCCAAGGCGCCAGGAATTGAGAAAACAGAGTAGAATAAAGGCATCACGAGGGTTTGGGGGAAGAACTACTCTGTATGCACGCCGTGTGGTAACACTCGTAAAAATAAAATTGATCTAGCAAACCAAAAATTGTGGCTCAAGCCAGAGACTATATTTTCTCACTCAGTTTTTGTCAAACCCTCGTGGCAGATTATAAAATATAGCATTATTTACACAACGCGAGAAACTCACCAATATCATGAATTCTTCATTTTCTGGCGTCTCTTTTCATTGGGCATGAAGCACATAAAGAAAATTGATGCAAAACGCTGACTTCTGCTTTTCTAATGTGCTTCTGAGTCAAAACTGGTAATTACATCGCTGCAATTTCTTAGGAAAAAAAAAAAAAGGCCCCTAATGACCTAATTTAATTGATTTTATTTACAACTGAACAGCTTGTGAGAGTTATCTTGTGAGCGGGAGAAGAGGAAATTCAGCAATAAATGGTAACGCAGAGAGAGTTTTAACCCCCTATTTATTCACACCATAATCCCTTTATTCTCGTTGAATAGGCGCCTTAGCGGGAACATGAGCACATTAGTACTATGAGCATTTATGTTCCCAGTAATCAGGGAATGAGTAAGGAATTTGTATTCCCGAGCCGGGACGGCGCCTTAGAGAGAACGGTTGAAGCTAACAAGTGATGTAATGTATGAGCAGAAGTGAGAAAAGAAGACTTAAGAGTGTAGTTTTTTATAATGTCATGTTTATAAGAACTTCTCATGTTTTTTAAAACTGTAAATTTAAAGCGCGCCATGTGGGCCACATGCAGCCATTTGAATGCATTTATGTGGCCAAGATATGATCATGTATAAACTCCTCTGATGGTTAACTAGCAATTACATTATTATTTTTTTGTATAGATTTTTTTTATTCATTTCAACATATAAAAACACAATAAAAACGTATTTTTCTGTTTTAGGTTTCCTTTTATCAGTATTTATTTTAATTGGTAAATTTAAGAAATGCTTGAAAATGAAAACAGTTTTATTATATTTTATAATAGGACAATTGGGAGCTTATTAAACTTTGTCATACAATGTCATGGTATAATGACATCTTTAGAAAACATTATTTAGGTTTTCTTCCTTCTGTGGCTTGACTGCCCTTTTTCAATAGTCACAGTATCTAACGTGGCCCCTGAGGAAAATTAACTGCCCACCCCTGTATTATACACACCTGATCAGTTATAATTGGCTCAAAGTACGATCAAGTAGCTCGGTACTCGTTTGGTTTTGCCTGGTGGCTCTGTTTTGTTGAATCTGAAAGGCTTCCCATTTTTTTAATATTGAATTTGAAAGGCTTAGAATGTTTAAATATTGAATTTGAAAGGCTTAAAAAATAAATATTGAATTTGAAAGGCTTTTAACTTTTTAACATTGAATTTGAAAAGGCTTCAAATGTTTTAGTGTTGAATTTAAAAAGGCTTCAATTTTTTTATATTGAATTTGAAAGGCTTTGAATTTTAATAATATTGAATTTAAAAAAGGCTTCAAATTTTTTAATGTTGAATTTGAAAGGATTTAAATGTTTAAATATTGAATTTGAAAGGCTTTTAATTGTATTAATATTAATCTTGAAAGTCTTTGAATATTATTAATATCAGTTTGAAAGGCTTCAAATGTTTTAATATTGAATTTGAAATTATTCGTTTTTTTAATATTGAATTTGAAAGGCTTTGATTTTTTTTTTGGTATATTTAATTTGAAAGGCTTAAAAAAATGTTATATTGAGTTTAAATGTCTATGAATAAAAATGATTGAATAATTTAAATCTAATTATATATACCATTCAATATTATAATATTGAATTGGTAAATTTAAGAAATTATATTATAATATTGAATATTGAATGGTTGAATTTAATATTTCAATGGCACTGATAAACTTTCATAGTAGAGTAGTTTTGGGTGCTTATATGCTTATTCATTTATCCTTAAAGGGTTAGTAAGAGAATCATCTTAAGATTCCACTATCTTGTAAGATTACATATCGCTTGATCAAGAGAAAATGACACATCATTCTTAGGTTCTTGGAGCATTTAAGCGCAAAATTGGGAGATAATTCCACAATATATCGTCCATTTAAATCTTATTTCTTCTTTTGACTTTGGGAAATCCAAGCACGTAAATCATGGCTGATGCTGAATACTGAACAAGAAATTTGATTAATATTTTTCCCACGATGCCCTGTATTTCAGTCACCCAGCCACGCTGTCTTTATTGTCACTTAAGTGAACGACATAAAAGCTTTTTTGGATCAAACTGGTGGGTCAACTAACAGGGGGCGCCTGCGATGTACAGGAAAAAACACATTTTTGCTGACAGACATAGACCTACTCACTGGTTCACACAACAACCTACTGACTTTGAGGCGCAGAACAACCCGTTTGAGGATGACATTGATAGTTTTAGATATTCAGGAGGAGTTCGCTGTACCCCCGATGTAGAGACAGACTTAAGAATCGAGGTTTTTAAATGCCAAGTGCAACTTCATTTACTCTACTTTCACGCTGCTCAAAGGGTTCTCGTACAGGGGTGACCCTGTACATATTATAGTCCTTCTAAAATATGGACATAGTATCTGTGATTTCATCTGTCCGTTTCTCATTTCGGAAAAACTTTCTTTTTGTTTTAAGCAAGATTCTGATTTAGGGACACGATCAATTATGAGGCTCCAATGGTCAATATTGTCTCACTTTTTCAGAAAATTGAAAAAAACTGATGATCTAAATTTACATTTCAAATAAAAGGTTCAAAAAAGTGTACCGCTATAATGAAATTAGTGTTGAAGATCAAAGCCAAAGTATTTCTAGCTGGGTTTATACGTGTCTTTCCGTTGCCAGCCTCAAGTGGACACTTGGTGAACTACGTCTTTTGGCACCTTTTTAAAACAGGATGTTGCCGAATGGTCAAGATGCAGTAAGGGACAAAAACTATTATACTAATACTACTATATTACCTGAATAATGTACGCTGCTAAATACCACTAGGAATTTCAACATAAAATAGCTTTTTTATACACATTTTTGGACGTATAATGTAATAAACAATGTAAATAGAAATATTTTGTCATTTTCAACTGTGTTAAAAATCTACTAAAATGATTAATTTCAATATACGTGACGTGAGATCAAATTGTCTTTATTTTGTTCGCCTCTTCAGTCAACAAACCAAAAAATTACCTTGGAATTGAACCAGAGACACAACAGTTGATGTTCTTGGAAGTGCACTGATGGCTTTGATTTAAAACTTAATGATGTATTTGAGCCAAAAGTCGTTTTTCTTACGCCAATCCAGTCCTGGCTGTAAGACAGTAAGTAATTAAGTAAGTAAGTCATAGTTATTTGTAAAGCGCTTTTCCAGACCAGGGTCACAAAGCGCTTGAACAATCAAAACAATATCCAATAAAACATAAACTTAAAAGGTCAAGACACCACCGAGACAAACACAGGAGTCTCAGAAAATCAGGGAAAAGCTCAAATAAAAGAGTCTAATGATCTTTCTGGAAGGATTCATTAATGTCATTTTCTGACAGAAAAGCTTCCTAACATGACCTTAACATTAGTCATTAGCCAACGAATCCTCCCAGAACCATTGACAAGACGTCATCCTTACAATCAGAACTTGTTTTCTCAAGCGGCGTATTGACTAAACGACCGCCGCAATTGAGTTTTAAAATGACCCAAGTAAATATCAATAGCAAAATATCACGTCCCGAGCTCCTCTGACTCGGTACAATAGCTCCTCTTTCCAGAGACAACACCATTGATCTCGGCGTTAAGAGGTCACGCTCCGGCGCACTTTCAACCGGAGTCTCCGGTTACTCCCGCCTCGTGGCCACAACAACAACTCGCCGCTCATCATCATCTATTTCCTCCTGCCCATTAAATGCATTTGACAGATGGTGGATAATACACTCTAGAAATGACATTTAACATAATAACCACCGTGGCTGAACTCGCCGTTTGCGTTCTGCCTCCTGCCAGCTTGTTCCACCATGTCCTACCTTCACCTTGCCAAGTTCAATCTCATTATCGCTCGCTGACTGAAACATTACAGGTGACAAGGGTGTATTAAACACTCTTCTCGTTCACTTATTCGTCCACTGAAGAACTAAAGAGCCCCTCAACAACAATCACGCTTACATCAGAGAGCGGCTGAAGTGGTAAATACAACCATTAATCAAAAATATTTGGGGAATTTAATTAGACGAGGTGGTATATTCGTTTGAATTGAATTCATCTTTCAATCGTTTGTATGAATTCATTGTACAGATTTTGACGAAATTCCCTGTAGTTGTGTTGCCGAAGATTATTCCAACAAAAAACATCGCTGTTAAGATGTTCTTAAGACAAAGATTATGCAGTGGATTAAGTAGGAGTAGGAGTAGGAGTTTCTTGACCTATGACAGCAATGAAATTAGTTGTATTAGTATTCAATGAAATCAGGATAATGAAATATTTGGTGATACAAATGATGACAAAATAATGAACTATTTGTTAATAAAGATCATTCAAAACCTCAAAAGAGGAAGTGTAGGGTAAACATTAAGGTATATAATAAAAACACCCAAAAATATATTAAATATTTTTTTGTTTTAACTAATATTTTATCAATACAAAAAGCTGATATTAAAAAAAATCACAAGCACTCATTATATTTGATTAATTCTACATTCAACATAACATTTTTTCAAGAAATAGATCAACAATTAAGCTGTAGTTTGACGTTACAATAACCACTTCCATGGTGTTACTGCTGTGGCTTTTGGCAAAACAGCTTCAAAATTGTTTGGGACATATTTCATAAATAGTTGACGACGACGACAACGGGGGGGCGGGGGGGGGGGAGATAAATACATTTTTAAGGGGCGTTCCAGAATACCATCTGGATCCCGTAGCAACCCAATCAATCACAATCTCACGTGGACTTCTCTCTTGCTATATTTGGGGCTGGTTTAATGAAAGCAAAGATCCAGACCACTACTGCCACCTTCTGACCGATTTTAACATGATTATTCATGATATTTTCAAATGCATTTTAAAAGATAAATTATTTTTTAACCTTTAACCAAAGACTGGATTAAATTTGAGGCACGGTTTTGAAGCCAGTTGGCGACATTCTAAACTAAATTTTCAGCCAGACTCGGGTCAAGAGGTGGATTTTTGGGCGGCTGAATCATTATTTGAGCGATGAAACTTATCCTGCAAATTCAGAGAAATTGAAAATGGGAAAATAATCAAAAGGGAAACGTTAGTTAAAAAAGTCATGATAGTGAATAAGCATTTAAAACCCAAGCTTTTCTTTGCACCAGGCTGTAAAGTCGTTGATACCCTCGACTATAACGAGCTGCTTGGCAGAGGTCTGCACTTTTTAAATTTCCATTTTCATCTTCCATGATGGAAAATTCCGCCACTCATCATCCATAATGGTCAGATGCTCCACTATGAAAAAGATGGATTCCACTCAAAAGTGATTTCAATATTGGAAAACGTGAGATCCAATTGTCTTCATTTCGTTCGCCTCTCCTGTCAGCGAACCCATAACGACCTCTCTTAAATCAGACTTTCTTTTTTTCCGCTCTTCGCTCTCCCATTAGCTAATCTTCCCCGGCTTCCTGTGTTGTGCATCTATTATTTTTTAATAGCCAAACAATCAGACTTTATGGCCCAGCACCACATCAACCCCCAAATAGAGTCACCATGTAATTTAATAGTTCAGGAATTGGCTCCACAGTTTTTGCCCCCAAGCTCTCCCGCAGCACGCTCAATGGAGATGTAAATGCAGCTATGATAATGGTAATAACGAGGTTCATTGGAGCCAGTGATAAACTAGGAATTGAATGGCTGACCCCGGGGGGGGGAGCAGGGGGTACTTGGTCCCCGTGGCTCACTGGTTTTACCTCGAGGTCTGATTCAATATGCCCCGGAAACTGGTGGCATGTGAAAAAGAAAAGTCTTGAATCAGTAGCCGTTTGCACACGTTGGCACTTTTGTAACTTGCAATTGGCAATGGGTTTAAAAAGGTCAAAGTCGGACATTGTATTTGTTGTCGTTTTCATGAAATAAGGTTTTTTATATTCGACGAGCAGGTGATCCGAAAAAATATGTCGGTATGAAAAGAAAATTAGTTGTGCAAGTGCTACGTTTCAGGTTGTCAGAAAAGTTGTTGTTCGTCGACTCAATCGAGAAAATAATAAAAGGAGCTGGTCATGATGACGGAAGGTAAAAAGTTCACAGTGTTAATAGGAGAACTTTGCTGAAGACACAATTTTGAATCTCAAGGTCTTAAATATGCTTTACCGGCTTACGGGTTGCTACGAAAACAATCATGCTAGAGCAGGAGGGTCAAACTCAATTACACAAGAGGTCAACATCTCTTATAAGTCCAAGTCACGGCCAAACAAAATGAATATTTACCTAATAGAGGTCCTGACAAAATACATTTTTTGGCGTATTGTCAACAACTGATCTCTGTCCCTAATCTAATATCAACATGCCAACCATCTGATAGGTCTTTTAAAAGAAACTCAAAAACAGATTTGGATTTGTGGTGAAGTAATTAACCCACATTTTTTAAAGGACAGATCATCACTAAAACCTTTAACTTTTGCCTGCTTTTATATAATGTTAGCATTTTAGTTTCGCCCACAGTGACAAATGTTATAGTAAGTATAGATAATTAGCTTACATCCATTCATCATGCATCGGTAAGACCTTTTTTGGGTCTGTTTTATCTTTTTGGAAGCTTTAAAAAGCTGAGAAACTTTTGTTGTGAGTGTAAAAACAACATTCAGAAGTAGGAAATCGTTTTAGGACATTCAAATTAGGAGCATCGAATCAGCTGCATCTTCCTTGTAATCCTTTTTTAGCACTGTCATACTTGGTACTCTTTAAAATGCATGTTTACTTTTAATTATAAATTATTTTGTGTTTAAACACAGTTAATAGGCTCAGATCATTGAAAAATAGCAAGTTTAAGGTAATAAAAACATTTGAATGTAGAATTTTAAAGAAATCGATAAATAAAACACCATATTTTAGCTTAAGATCAGAGATCTCTTCTAGAAGATGTGGACTACTATCCCACAAAATACCACAACAATAAAACGTAGACTTGTGGCGAAATTAATAATCATATTTTATTCATAAGACATTGTTACATATTACACATTTATGATGCTATAAATCAATAATTATCCCAAGGTACGATCAATGACAGCCAGAGATCTCTTCTAGAAGATACTGATTACTATCCTACAAAATATCATAAAAATTCAACTTTTGTAGAAACTAATAAGGAAATCATCATATTTTAGTCAAAGACATCGGTCTTAATATTCACAACAACAATTAAAAAGTGCTGCTTTAATGACCAAACCTGTGCAAAGTTAAGTCTAACTAAAGTAGATTATGAACTTTAGTAAAAACTTTTTCCACTACCTCCAATCATTCAACATGACACGAGCCTAATAAGCCGTTTAAATACCACCTACTAGTTTTTAGAAACTGCCGTCGTCGGCGAAAACACGCTAATGAAAAGCGTCCTAATGAAACACCCTTCAGATATATCCAGCAGAAGCCGCGGCGCTGAAAGTATCCATGTAGTAATAACCCAAAACAAACATTAGCATAAGAAGATTAGCGTGTTTACTCTTCAGAGGTGGAGCCAGATTACTATCATAATTGCTTTGAAAACGCAGACGTAACGTCAGGGGCGGACGACCTTTTCCACGCGACCTTCGTTATTTGCTCGCTAATTTCAACGCTTCCCGCGGCTCGTCATGTTTCCGTCGGGTAATCTGCACTTTTTCACTTAAAGTTTCCGCCGTGTTCTTTCGGCGGCGGCGGCGGCACAAGCCCGGGCTCCAATTATGTAGCTTGTCCGGTTGTTTGCACTTTCCAAAGAAGTTAAAAAGTTTGAATCATTAAAATGCCACCGCTAATGAGCTAGAACAATGTGGTTATTAGACAGGAAGGGAAGGTTGCTTAATAGCTTCCATTACAGACTTGGTTAGCTCACTTCATTATCCCCAGCGAAACGTCATCTTATCCCGCGCTATTTGTTCCCCGAAGCGGCGACAACAACCATAAAACAAATAAAAGTCCGGCACATTGATCTTGACGCTGCTGGAATCTTCGACAACGGGCGGCGAGTAATTCCTCTTCACACTATCACTATGAAACGCTCTTCTATAGCGATTAGCAACGACTATTTGTTTTTCGCTGGGACACGCCACGGTTAATGAACGCTGGCGGTAATAAGACGGCGAGAAAATTTACTTCCGGGAAAATGAAATGAAGTTGGAATCTTTGGGGCGTTTGCTCAGCAGTGGTTTTGACCTGCTGTGTTTTTTTTTAATCGGAGTTGGACATAAAACATTGACTTGTGAATTTAGAATTAAAGGACCCCTTAATATGAAGAGGTAAATTATTATGAAAGACAATTCAATTCCTTAACTGGATATCGAATTATTTTTATATATTTAATACAGTTTTTTTTAACCTCAATCTGTTTTATTTAAATTCTCATTGAAGCTCTTATTAATGAAAGTTCTTGTATCATGCAAGACCTCTGGTTTTGCAGAACCTATAAGTATTTTATTTTGTATTTAGCATATTTATTTGTTGGTATAATATATACTTTTTTGAGGAATAATTATACTCTGCAAAATACTCTGTTAACCTTTCAAAATAAGTTGTTTTATTTATTTATTTTCCTAATAGTGTAGCTTTTTTTCCCCGTTTCTGTGTCTAATTTAATCTCTTGTATTTAAAATATATAATTAAATGGAGCAAAGTTATTAAAAACGTGGCTGAAATAGTGCAAGCTTAACGAAAGAATATACATATTGTGTTGAAGGCTTTTTTGTATTGATGTAGAAAACCATACAGTTACAGAAGGAATATATATTATTATTATTTTAACAAATGTGTATCTTTCACATGTTTAGCGTTTTTGCTGTGCATTTTTTTTGTTTCCATTTTTTTTCCCTTTAAATCCAGGATTCATTTATTTTGACAATGTTTATATTTTCAACCCATATATTTACTGTTTTTATCTTTTTTTTCCCTCCAAAATCTGTTATGTTCACGTTCACTCCCTCAAATTCTTAAAAATTATATATTATAGCTTCTTTTTTTTTATCAAATAAACTTAGTTAATAAACTTAACTATTTTCAATACAACCCAATTTTTTTTTCTTTTTTGCCAAATCTGTTATGTCATGTGTGTAGTTACACCTTAATATTTTTAAAAGGTATGTCAGTGTGTCAGAAAGTAGCTGTGATACAAGGTCAACAGTTCACATATTATTATTTATTCCTCGTGTACAATCAACTGTTATTTCTCTTTCTAGCCTTCGTCCTGAGCTGCATGTTCCCTAAAGAGCCAGCAGGAGGCGAAGTCTCTGTGACGCACCTGTACCCCGGCGGAGAAGCCTACTTCCACTGCTTCACCGGGTACCGCCTGAAGGGCCCCAAAATGCTGACTTGCCGTAACGCGACCACGCCCTACTGGAGTGGAAAGGACCCTCAGTGTGAAGGTAGGACAAGAGATGACGCGTGTCCTGATGACAAGGTCGTGGTTTTGCACTGAAATATTGCTACGCTACGTATAAGCTAATATTTAACACTTTATATTGTACGTATAAATCACAATTTCTTGATCTCCAAATGTTCATTATTGTGCATAACGGATTGAAATATTGCATAATCTGTCTTTGATCAGTGAAAACGCTACTTTCTCCTTTAAAAAAACAAAAACACTTCATGCTCTTCATGTCAAAAATGAAAGTGAAACTGGAATGTGATTAGTTGAGTGATAAAAACAGAAAAAACAATATCAAAATCAGATTATCTGTTTGTTTTGGGGGCATTTTTGCCACATTTTTACAAAACTCTGTCCCAAAATAATACTCACAGAAGGCAACTCATAGTCTTATCCAAAAGGCACAATTCCCCTAAATTTTTTTCAAACAGAAAATGAATCAAAAAGTGTAGAACTATGTAAACGTATTATTTATTTATTCTATACGTTCTTTTGCTAGATTTTTACAAAACTGTGTCCCAAAATAATACTGATAGAAGGCAACTCATAGTCTTAAACGAAAGACAAAATTCCTTTCCATTTTTTTTTTAAACATTTCTACACTCTTTCTGATTAATTTTGTATGGAAGAAGATTTAGGGGAATTGTGTCTTTTAAAAACTATGGTGAAAAACATTTTACGTAGTTTACTAAGTTCCACAAAAAGACACAATTCTACAAAGTCAGAACAGGTGCATAAGTCCAACATACCCGTAACATGAGATGTGTACTTGTACTATTAAGTTGCATTTACATAACTACACATGCTCTATATATATTTTATATTTTCTATATATTTTTTGAGTGTACGAGTACAAGTTACTAAACACGACCTCTTGAATCTGCAGGTGAGTCACAGATTGGTTTTGCATCTCAATCACTGCTAAAATATGTCAGATTCAAGAGGTCATGTTTAGTATCTTGTACTCGTTCACTTATAAAGTATAGTCAACGCTTATTTTTTAGGTTTTTTTTAGGACTACAAGTTTTCAATTACGCATGCGTGCCTTCTGGATTACGAGTATGAATATGTATTCAACTTAAAAGTACGAGTACACATCTCATGTTACCCGTTCTGACTTCATAGAACTCCCCTCCCATTTCATCTATTAGAAAATAAATCGGAAAAAGTTTAAAACTATGTAAACTATTTATCCTAAACGTTCTTTGCTACATTTTAAGAAAGTGTTTCAGGTACTAGCACCACTTCAGAAGTTACCTTTACAACTCCCATCCCTAGAAATACGTCCACAAGTTTTTCTTGTTCCTCATCTAATGAAAGACGGACATAATTACGTACAAGCGGTTTCCGAAGAAACACAAATATCATCAGCGCTGGCTCCATTTTCTTCTTTTTTTTTTTTGGGAAAGCAGTCGGAGCTAAATTAGAAGCAGTCCCCGTGACCGTCCTTCTGCCGCCCGCTCGAGACTCATCTGCCACTCGTGGTCGTCTATCCGAGCTGCAGCTGCTGCGCCCTGATAATGTTGTCGGCCGTCCTTTCTTTACAACTCCATCACACACAGTCACGCGCCCCTGAACCCCGAGCTGAGCCGTCCAGTGTTCGCCCGCCACAGTCCACGGGATATCGATGCAATCTGCGCCCAAGTCGGGGGACTTCAGTGCAAAAAAAAAAAGCCCACCTTAGCCAGGTGTGTCACGACATCTCTCGTCTGCTCTGCTCCTCGCACTTCATCTAGTTTCCTGCGGTGGGATGATAAAGAACGCCACCTACGGTCGGATTGTCTCTCCTGGATTCCCCGGGAACTACAGCAACAATCTCACCTGCCACTGGGTCCTGGAGGCTCCTGAAGATCAACGGCTGCATGTTCACTTTGAGAAAGTGGCTCTGGCCGAGGACGACGACAGGTGACAGACGCACACACACACACACACACACTTGCAGTGTATGACACGGTGTGTGTCACGTCATTTACAAACACTATTATTATTTGTCAATTTTTTTTTTTATTAAGTCAACATTTTGTTTAAATGAAGTATTAAAAATCCAATAAAATGCAGTTACATTTTTAAATGTCCCTTTTAAATTGATTTTAATACTATAAATAATATTATTCGACACTAATTGTTCATCACATTACTACTTATAAATCTACTCCTTTCTTAGCAACAAAGTTATCGCTCTCGTTAGCATTAGGGTTGTGTATTCATATGGATATTTATGTAGAATTATTTCCTACTACTTTTTGAAAAACCATTGCTGTTTTTAAAACATGTATTGTTTTATTTTTATTACAAATAACTACTTAATTTATACATTTAAAAAAATAATATGAATTAATTCACGATTAGGTAGCATTAGCGGTAGCACTTGATGTGTGCATCTCTGTTCAGGAAAGGCAGAAAAGGGAAACTATTGAAAGCAACACATTGGGCAGTTAATACATTTGCGGAGAAAGTTTTTGTCTCATTTTTGAAATAAATGAAATTACTGTTTTGGTCAACCTTTATTAAAAGATACATCGATGTACCTTTTTTTTTTTTTTAATTATTAGTCATCAATTATTCATTATATAGTCATTCAAACCAGTAAGAAACTACTTACGAAACTACTTTCTTAGGAACATTGTTGCCGTTGTTAACATTAGCATCATTTGTGTAGAGAAAATTTGGCATTGTACTACAAACTAAACCAAATTGCTTCTTCAGTATTTTGTTACATTATTATTTTTTGTTGTTTTACGTTCATATTTCTTACAAATAGCTACATGTTTTATACATGTTTGATCTCAAATTTATTCGGAATCATAAGCAGCAGCATTATTGGTAGGATTGGTGCTAGCATTAGAAGTAGCTTTAGCAGTAGCGATAGCATTAGCGGTAGCTTTAGTGTTGGCTTTAGCAGTAGCATTAGCGGTTGCTTTAGCAGTGGGTTTAGCAGTAGTGGTAGCATTAGTGGTAGCTTTAGCATTAGTGGTAGCTTTAGCAGTAGCGGTAGCATTAGCGGTAGCTTTAGCGGTGGCTTTAGCGGTAGCTTTAGTAGCAGCGGTAGCATTAGCGGTGGCTTTAGTGGTAGCTTTAGCAGTAGCGGTAGCATTAGTGATAGCTTTAGTAGTGATTATAGCGGTAGCTTTAGCATTAGCATTAGCAGTAGCTTTAGCGGTTGCTTTAGCAGTAGCGGTAGCTTTAGCAGAGGGTTTAGCGGTAGCTTTAGCATTAGGGGTAGCTTTAGCAGTAGTGGTAGCATTAGCTGTGGCTTTAGCGGTAGCATTACCTGTAGCGATATCGTCGATAGCAATGTCGTCAACTTGTGGTGCTCTATGAGCAAGAAGAAGTAAATAAATACGTTTAAAATTACTCTTGACTGTGGCGTCTGATAAAAAAAAGTCAGCTTCCCGATATTTGTTTACTCGGCGAAGCAATCCAGTCGCCAACCTCCCCAGTCCAAATCTTCACACTCCCCATCTGTCGAACGGTGTTTTTCCTCAATCTACACACTCTGAAGTTTCCCCTTCAGTCGGACTTGAGGGGTGGCGACAAATTCAAAAAGGATCCTTTCATCATTTAAAGCTCTAACAGCGCGCTATCAAGCGAAAGAATTAAAAAGCGCTTCAAAGGCGAGCGAGAGAGAGGCAAGGAAAAACAGAAAATTGCATTCCATTTTTCTTTTTTCCTCCGGTAACTACTGATCCATGTGGTTCCCGTTGCCCACGACCATTCACCTCATTACCGAGAGGCGGCGAAGCTTTTTTTTTCCAAAGTTATTACAGCCGCCATCGGAAGAGCGAGCAGCTCATATTTATGCATCCGCGGCGTCCCCGTCTTTCAATCGCCCTTCATGGCGTCTTGTGTTTTTTTTTATTTTCAGGCTTCTGATTAAAAACGGCAACAACATAGATTCGCCGCCGGTGTACGACTCCTACGAGGTGGAGTACCTGCCTAACGAAGGCGTGCTCAGCACCGGGCGCCATCTCTTCGTGGAGCTCACCACCGACGGGACGCTGACCTCCACCGGCGCCGCCATCAGATACGAAGGCAGGTTTCATCGTAAAAAAAAAAAAGAAATGACCAAACGCGACAACACGTCGTCCTTGGATGTTGATGTCCTGAAATTTTTGCCTCATCAGCTTTCGCCGCCGGGAAGTGCTACGAGCCGTTCGTGAAGTACGGCAATTTCAGCAGCAGCGATTCCAGCTATGGCGTGGGGGCGGTGGTGGAGTTCTCCTGTGACCCCGGTTACACTCTGGAGCAAGGCTCCGTGGTGATTGAATGTGCGGACGCGGAAAATCCACAGTGGAACGAGACCGAGCCGGCCTGCAGGGGTGAGTCGCAGGACTTCCTACCCGTCGATTGACACAATGTAACACGTTTGTTTTTATTTTTTTGTTCATTTTTATACCAGTTTTTACATTCCTGCAGTTTCTTGGAACGATACAGGGGCTTTATTTTTTAAAGACCACTAGATGGCACTCTCCGCTTTATAATCTTTGGCTCTAATCTACTAATTCACTGAAATGATGGCATTGTTTTCAAATTTAGAGCGCCATCTAGTGGCCTGTCAAAGATGGGACACTGTATCTAGCGCAAACAGTTTTCAATGGCTAACAAACGAAGTTAAAATCAGTGGTAAAGAAGCTTGATAGCTGTTGATGAACAAAAACGGGAACATTTTTAATTCAATTCAATTCAATTCAATTTTATTTAAAGTGTCTTATCATAACAAAGTTATCTCAAGACACTATACAGTTGAAATAAGACTACAGTTGATTAAGGAAAAATAGATCCCAGCAATTCAACAAAGAGCAAGAAACAACCAATTTTACCAATTTTCATTACCAAAGGTTGTAATAGTGGCCAAAAATAAACGTCTCTGAAAATGGGAAACATTTCTTAAAAACATAGTATAATATCTGCCGGACCATGTGAACGCAAATAAACGTTGCTTAAATGTTGAAAATGTTGTTTACTGAAGTCTCCAAAAAACGGAAAATTCGACCAACTTTTGTTATCGATACTTGTAATAATGGCCAAAAATCAATGTCTCTAAAAATGTGAAATAATGTCTTAAAACCATAGTTTAATATCTGGTGGACCATGTGAATGCAAATAAATTTTGCCCAAATGATGGAAGTTTTGTTTTCTGAAGTCTTAAAAAATATAGCGGAAAATTCAAACTATTTTCGTTACCAAAAGTTGTAATAATGGCCAAAAATCAATGTCTCCGAAAATGGGAAAAAAATGACTTAAAACTAAAGTTTAATAACTGGCGGACCATGTGAACACAAATAAATGTTAAAAATGTCTGCTGAAGTCTCCAAAAAACATGAACATTTTACCTAATTTCACTACGACAATTTGTAATAATGGCCAAAAATCTCTGAAAATGTAAAATAATGTCTTTAAACTGTCTGAAAATACAAATTGTATTCCTATGGGAAAGGATGCGTTTTGTATAAATTTGAATCAATAGCGATGCTACCGATGTACCTTAAAGAATGAAAGCAAAATGTGACAACAATGTTTTTGATATAACTTGAACTTTGAACTTGGTACCATAGTTTTAACACTTTAGTTACGTTTTGTTAATATTATTTCGGGGGCTCAATGTGTCAATCGGACAGTATCCGACATGTGTTCTGACAGTATAAATTCGGGTCAAAGTTGCAATGAGAAATCATGTATGCGTGAGCGCTTCGAATCACCCGCATTCATTTACTTTTTAAATACATGTTGAAAGTATATTTTACCAAAATACTAGTACTGAATATCAACACGCCATCTCGTCTTCTTAGAAGCTAAAATATCCTGAAGAAATGTAAATAGAAAAGACGGCCACGTCCTTTTGCCCTCAAACCACCTCGGGCAGTGGCGCCTACTCTAGACACGGGTCACAAAAGATGAACTATTTTCGTCAAATTAAGACAAAAACAGAAGTGAAAAAAACAGAGGATAGCTGATGAAATATGCGACGACACAAAAACATCAAGTAAAACCATAGCAACGCGCGGCGATAGAACGGCAAGGTCTTCATAACTGACGAGTGAAAGATCTCCGAGTGCGACTTAATGCACTTGAGCTCTTCTCCTCGCTCATGATTGTTTGATAAGGTTTTTAATTTGTTCTGCTCTTATGCTCCGACATAATCTGCTGTTATTTATCTCTGTGCGACTCAGAAATGTTGCGAGGATAAGTAAAAAAAAAAGGTCTCTGTCAAAGGATCTAAATCTCTTTTTTTTTAAATGTACCTCCGACGGGGAAGTTTTCAAAAAACACGACAGTCTCACTGACCCCAGGCTTTGATTTTTGTTCCTGTCGCGGGTTTTTAAATATAAAGACGTCTGGCAGTCAAATATATCTTCATAAGCTGCTTCCAGCTGATCTTTGATACGGCGGCTCTTAGAGAAATAAAAGTCTTTGAAACGTCTGGGCTTGAAGGACATATTCGAGATTAGTCGCAGACAATAGGGGAAGTTAACACTGACGCCCGACGTCAGCCGTACTTAAAAAGTGCTTCACCCCCCTACCGAACCCCCCACAGCACTTCCATCCCTCGCTCTTCCACCGTGACCTCACCGCGAGTCTTTCTTTTGCTGCATGGTAATTTGGCCGCACAATAAAAAAACGAAATAGCGCTATTGTAAAAAAACAGAAATGAGAAAATGTCATCTCTCTCTCTTCTGCAACGGGTCACGGTCACTTGGTTTAGTTTGCACTTTTACAAGGTGTCTTCCCAAGGTGCCTGAACGCTCATTGTTGTGTGTTATTATGATTTTTCTGTCGCACCATGTAAAAAACATGGCGTGGAAAGTCCATTTTGGTAATGCGGCGTGACTTTTACGACCCCTGGAGCACTTTTTCACTTTTTACATCAGAACGATGTGTTCGGCAACAGAGACCGAATTAAGAATTAAAGCATTAGCGGTAGCATTAGCAGTGGCTTTAGCAGGAGTGGTAGCATTAGTGGTAGCTTTAGTGGTGGCTTTAGTGGTAGCTTTAGCAGTAGTGGTAGCATTAGCGGTAGCTTTAGCGGTGGCTTTAGCAGTAGTGGTAGCATTAGCGGTGGCTTTAGCAGTAGCGGTAGCATTAGTGGTAGCTTTAGCGGTGGCTTTAGCGGTAGCCTTAGCGGTGGCTTTAGCGGTAGCCTTAGCGGTGGCTTTAGCGATAGCTTTAGCAGCAACGGTAGCATTAGTGGTAGCTTTAGCAGTAGCGTTAGCATTACCGGTAACTTTAACGGTGGCTTAAGCAGAAGCTTTAGCAGTAGCGGTAGCATTAGCGGTAGCTTTAGAGGTGGCTTTAGCAGTGGTGGTAGCATTAGCGGTGGCTTTGGCAGTAGCGGTAGCATTAGTGGTGGCTTTGGTGGTAGCTTTAGCCGTACTTAAAAAGTACTTCCATCCCTCGCTCTTCCACCGTGACCTCCGAAATAGCGCTATTGTAAAAACCAGAAATGAGAAAATGTCACTTTTTTCATCAATCAGAACGATGTGTTCGGCAACAGAGACCGACAGAGAATTAAAGCATTAGCGGTAGCATTAGCAGTGGCTTTAGCAGGAGTGGTAGCATTAGTGGTAGCTTTAGTGGTGGCTTTAGTGGTAGCTTTAGCAGTAGTGGTAGCATTAGCGGTAGCTTTAGCGGTGGCTTTAGCAGTAGTGGTAGCATTAGCGGTGGCTTTAGCAGTAGCGGTAGCATTAGCGGTAGCTTTAGCGGTGGCTTTAGCGGTAGCCTTAGCGGTAGCCTTAGCGGTAGCTTTAGCAGCAACGGTAGCATTAGTGGTAGCTTTAGCAGTAGCGTTAGCATTACCGGTAACTTTAACGGTGGCTTAAGCAGAAGCTTTAGCAGTAGCGGTAGCATTAGCGGTAGCTTTAGAGGTGGCTTAAGCAGTGGTGGTAGCATAAGCTGTGGCTTTAGCAGTAGCGGTAGCATTAGTGGTGGCTTTGGTGGTTGCTTTAGCCGTACTTAAAAAGTACTTCCATCCCTCGCTCTTCCACCGTGACCTCCGAAATAGCGCTATTGTAAAAACCAGAAATGAGAAAATGTCATCTCTCTCTCTTCTGTAACGGGTCACGGTCACTTGGTTTAGTTTGCACTTTTACAAGGTGTCTTCCCAAGGTGCCTGAACGCTCATTGTTGTGTGTTATTATGATTTTTCGTCGCACCATGTAAAAAACATGGCGTGGAAAGTCCATTTTGGTAATGCGGCGTGACTTTTACGACCCCTGGAGCACTTTTTTCATCAATCAGAACGATGTGTTCGGCAACAGAGAGCGACAGAGAATCGGCTTCTCGGCTTTGCCGTGTATTTGTATTTACGCCCTTGATTCATCTGTTGTACGCAGTAAAACACGTAGGATGTGATGCTTAAGTGCTTCCTATTCCTTACAAGTAGACACTACCTTTGAACACATTTTCTCTCCAGAGAATATCGTTTTGCATCAATTTTGAGCTATTTCACCAGAATTATTAGTCAACTGTTCGACTATGATTTTCTAAATAACTATCTTGATACTTATCTCACAGGGAGGGAGAAAAAGACATGGATTTCATTCAAAAATACAATTTTTATAGCTAGTTGAGTATTTACTACCATCAAGATAACGTTGGACATGATATCAGCTCTAAGATTCAATCTTAAAATCCATTTTCCTTCTTATCAATATATTTGTCCAGAAAAACTGACCTTTAGTTCCCGACAGTGGAACCAAACGAAAAATGTAAGAAAACAAAGTTGCTCAAATCATCTTTTCAATCAGTTTCTTTCTTCTTCTCCCTAGTGGTAAAACGGTGTAACTACAATTTCGGGAAAAAGTGTGGTCGACACAATGAGATTGTGACTCTTATTGGGTAATTTTTCGAATAAAGAAAAACATTTAGATCATGTACTTGAGCAATTATGGAAATTAATGTAATAGCCGTCTCCAACCTGATGCCGTAAAGGAGTTTGAGGGATCACGCAAGCGTCGGGTTTGGGGGGGCTTGCCTGGTCTTGCTGAGTATAATAAGCAGGAGTAATACTACGAAGCCTCGCAGAGTAATACTACTGAGCCTTGCGGAGTAATACTACGGAGCCTCGCAGAGTAATACTACTGAGCCTCGAGGAGTAATACTATGGCCTCTTCTGGAGCAGTACTACGGACTCTTGCAGAACAATACTACATACTCTTATGGAGCAATACTACAGACTCTTGCGGATAAATACTACGGACTCTTGCGGATAAATACTACGGACTCTCGCGGATAAAATACTACGGAGTCTCGCGGATCAATACTACAGACTCTCGCGGAGCAATACTACAGACTCTCACAAAGCAATACTACGGACTCTCGCCGGGCAATACTACAGTATCTGGCGGAGCAGTACTACGGACTCTTGCGGAGCAGTACTACGGACTCTTGGGGAGCAGTACTACGGACTCTTGCGGAGCAATACTACGGACTATTGCGGAGCAGTACTACGGACTATTGCGGAGCAGTACTACGGACTCTTGCGGGGTAACACTACAAACTCTTGCGGGGTAATACTATGGACTCTTGCGGAGCAATGCTACGGACTCTTGCGGAGCAATAGTACGGACTCTTGCGGAGCAATACTCAGGACTCTTGCGGGGAGCAATACTACGGACTCTTGCGGAGCAATACTACGGACTCTTGCGGAGCAATACTACAGACTCTTGAGGAGCAGTACTACGGACTCTTGAGGAGCAGTACTAAGGACTCTTGCGGAGCAGTACTACAGACTCTAGTCAAGCGAAATTCTACGGACTCTTGCAGAGCAGTACTACAGACTGTTGCGGATAAATAATACGGACTCTTGCAGAGCAATACTACGGACTCTTGGGGAGCAATACTACGGACTCTTGCGGAGCAATACTACGGACTCTTGCGGAGCAATACTACGGACTCTTGCGGAGCAGTACTACGGACTGTTGCGGATAAATATTACGGACTCTTGCGGAGGAAAACTAGGAACTCTTGCGGAGAAATAAGGAGTCTCACAGAGTTATAATAAAAAGTATTGCGGAGTAATACTACAGAGACTTGCGGTGTAATACTACAGAATACTACTGAGTAATAATAAGGAGTCTCACAGAGCACTATTTACTTTTGAGAAACTTAAAGGATTTATGTAGATTCCCAAAAAAACGTAATGTGATTTATAAGTTATGTTATTATTTTATAATGCATTTAAAATGAGTCTACGTTTTTTTGTCTGATAACTACTAGAATGTCTGTGCTGGGATTTTGAATGGAGACAGAACCCTCTAGTGGTTATAAAGTGCAACTACATCTAACCGGTTACAGTAAAAAAAATTATAAATTGTAAACCTTGCCACCCCTAGTGTGGTTTCTATGCTCAGGTTTTTTTTACTTCTGTTCCAGACCTAGAGTCTAAACGCCCGGTTCACGACTTGTTTTTTTCTTCTCTGGCGTGTCGCAGCCGTGTGCAGCGGCGAGATCACGGACTCAGCTGGCGTGGTGCTGTCTCCTAATTGGCCCGAGGCCTACGACAAGGGCCAGGACTGCATCTGGGGCATCCATGTGGAAGAGGACAAGAGGATCATGCTCGATATCCAAGTGTAAGTAAGATGCGGCGACCAGGTGTGGATTTCACTCAAGGAGGTCAGAAGGTTTGGAGGGAGGGATGGAGGGATGGCGGGATGGAGGGATGGAGGGATGGAGGGATGGAGGGATGGAGGGATGGAGGGATGGAGGGATGGAGGGAGGGAGTCGTACCGACACATTTCTTCCTCTCACATGGGAGTGTGTTTGTGTCGTTGGAGTGACTAATTAGATTTTTTTTTTTTTTTTTTTTGTCATCCAATGCATTAAATATTCCGTGTAGCTTCCAGCTCGCTCTCTGACCAGATTAGCCAGTAAGCCTCCGTACTCCCACTTCCCCAGCCACGTCTCGGAGTTGGCTTTGAAATGAATCTGCTCTGGCAGTGAACTACCCAGAGCCACTCAGCGCAGCCCAACTGTAAGACAACACATTTGCACGCAGATGTCCAATAAAAAAAAACTAAAGAAAAAAAAAACCCCAAAAAACAGCCACAAGAGTTTGTTTACTTAACCTATAACTGTAGTACATTCTCAGTCCCTCTAAATGTTCATATCCCATTTGTTATTGTCTTGCTGTGTTGACCTTAATGATGGTCCGGACGAATTAAATCTAATTCTATTTTCGAATATAATCCTGAGGCGTTCACAGTACAGACAGTTCAGGGAGGGTTAAAGACGAGCCAGAGGCAGTGGAGAAATTACACTAAATATTAGGGTTGTGTATTAGTAAGAATCTGCTGATATGATACTGACGGAACAAGGATGAATTTGTAATATTGTCGAGTACTTCACTCTGGTGTTGCAGGATTTACAGACCACATGACTCTTGACAAAGTCGTAACTGCTTTCATTGGTTTTGAAACCAAAATATGTCCAAACATCAGTTTTAAAAGCTGCTTGAGTCTATTGTATCCTCTCGTCCCCAGTCCTTAATTGTAAAAAAAATCCATATTTTTTTTATTTTATACAGACATTATGAACTCATGAAAAATAAAAATAAACGATAGCAATTGTTTTTTTCAGTGCTGTGGAAAATCTATACATTATCGTGGAAAAGAATATTGCGATATGTCGCCATATCAGTGTTTTCTAAAACCCATACAAAATA